>NW_026114176.1:0-31792 GCF_018139145.2 Gymnogyps californianus | reverse complement strand
GCTTCACTGTATATTTTGTATGTTAGATGTATGCTCTTTAACATCACTATTAAACTTCAGATTAACTTTACCTCAGCTAATAGTTTACAGATTGTCTGAAGTTATGCCCATTTTACTTTGAATGTGTAAATATTTTGATGTTTAAAACATACCTTGGGTTGCAGAAAATTACTTAAAGGACCAGTAAAACAAACTTTCTGAATGCTTGTCTTTTAGAAGAGATGTTCATATCTCCTCCTTTTCTCTTGCTTACAAACATTTGTTTTCCCTGCTATATTATATAGCCCAGCACAGTTAAATTGGACTTGAAAGGTAGAAAAAAACCCACTGTAACCAAGATTAACTTGGTAACAGAGGTTGATGCTTTTCTTAGAACAATTAAAGTTACACATGGCAAATCTGTCAGTGATTAACTGTTTGCGGATTTAGGCATAATAGGTACTGTTTAACTTGAGCCCTACCTTTTATTGTGTGGTGGGTTAACTTGGCTGGTTGCCAGATGCCCACCAAGCTGCTCTCTCACTCCCTCTCCTTAACAGAACAAGGGGAGAAAATAAGATGGAAAGGCTCATGGGCTGAGATAAAGACAGGGAGATCACTCACCAATTAGTGTCATGGGCAAAACAAATGTGACTTGGAGAAAATTAAATTAATTTATTGCCAATTAAAAGAAAGACTCAGTGATGCATAAATCATATAAAATAAAGTGCATTAAGAGAGAGCTCTGACAAATGTATGTTTTCTTAAATGAAATTTCTGGTTGGAAAGTTATTTATGTCTGTCTTCTTCACATGTCTTCATGGAAGGTAGTTCATATTTGCAAAGGTTGTTCTAAACATGGATGTCTTAAGAACAGACACAAATATGATCTTTAAAATAGTTGGTAACACAATACAATTAAGACTTGTTTGTTTTTTTGCACTGTGGCATGCATGCTGCTGTCAGCAGCATCAAATAGTAGGAACCAACATCCATATTATCTCTGCTGAGCATTTACAGGTGAGCACTGACAAATACTAAAGAGTAACTGAGTAATGGTAGGGATAAACTTGATCCCATAGAAACTGTCCCTCATCAGGATTTAACTTATAGTCCATAGTGATTTGAAACTCCTATTTGCAGCAGATGCCTGGCTCAAGGCAAGCAGTTGGATTCCTAAGTGGCTTAGTGGTAGTAGAGGGTATTTCTAACTTAGAAACAAGTTTACTTGTGATAGTTCATATTCAACAAGTTGCAGAAAAGACAAAGACTACAGAACATTAGCAATATATGTTGTGCATAACATAGTTGTAGCTGTTGTGAAATGCTTCACCTGTAGGAGACGCAAAAATGTCTGGTAAATGCATAGTCTAGTTTACTTTCTCAGAAGTCCAGTAGAGATTACTTGCTTCAAACAACTGTATTTGCTAAGCATTTGCCTTTCTGTGTGTTTTAGCAGAAGATAACAGCTCGATGGAATAAAGGGTAGATGTAATGCACCATTTCGGAAGGCGTGTCTCATCAGAAGTTCAGGAGTCAATTTGACAAAATTTTTACACTCTGAAGTTGTGCAAATTAGTGAACTGAGCCACACCATGCTTTTCAAAAAAACTTTCCTGTACAATTATGTTAATCTCTTACTGAGAAGATACTGTTATCATGATCTTTTGTTTACCTAAAAGCTAAGAACACAACCAGGACACTGATTTGAGAGGGCTGTTAGTACTGAATAGTACGGTGAAACTGCAGATGTTCCCTTCCCTAACACATGTTAAAAAGTAGCTTCAGTAATGCTATGCAGAAAATAAGTCACACTGTCAAAACTGGAGAAAGCTCAAAGAGCAAACAAAATAGTTAGCTGCATCTGCTATAGGATGCCATTTAAAATATCTTAATTTTTTAGCATTTTGGTACAATTTTTTTTTTCTTTTACTTGCAAGTTATTTTCAATGCCTACAAGTGCTGCTTGCTTGCCTGTTTCAAAACTCAGTTCATTCTCATCTAAATTGTTGTCAACATCTTTGTCCTGGTTCTCTTCATCTGCATTTGTCTGGAAAACATTTAGATTAATTTTATGCTACACCAAACACCATCTGTGCAAGAAAACAGTTCCTGTAACAATCTACCACAGAATTTATTTTGCAGTTGAATGAACTGTTTAAAGACTGGGGTTTGTATATTATTTTCCTTTTGAACTCTTAAATTTCAGAACAGTTTTTGCTGTAAATCTTGTATAAAGAGCTGGACAACAGAGAATCTTCTGGGATTTGGAAAGTGTAATAAGTCAGCACAGAGAAGGACAGAAAGTAAAAGCATTAAACAATTACAAATGACATATGAATAGTAAAAACTGAAGCAGATATTGAAGACATGACCAAGGTGTTGCTTTTAAATGTATTAGCACCACCCATAGGAAGTATCTCAGATTCCCCCCTTTTGGTTTGTCCACTAAGTAGAAAGCTGTGAAGATAGCATAAAAAGATACTTTAGGATGTTACAACTTGACACAAAAGTGGTTTTCTATAAAGAGATTTTCTTCACCCTGCTCCTAAGATTTATCTCAAACAACCTTTATTGACTACCTTAAGATTTCTTTATGAAGAGTTTATTTGACACACCCCCCCACCTCACCTTATTTTATAATTAACCATCCAGAAAAAATACAATGGCATAGAGGTATAAGTATACCACAGTTAAGAGACATGAGTCTCTAGTTCTCAAAGAGAAAGAAAGCTAGACCCTCTAATTAGCAAGTGGTTTAAATGGGCTTGAAAACATTCAGCCTTATTTGTCTGTGTTCAGACCACCACATCAAATAGGTTTTTATGGTAGTAGACCTAAAGGTCTCAAGCTTTTAAAAGAAGCTTTAATTGAAAGAGAAAGGATACTCAGAGAATGTATAAAAATCCTTTCTACCTTGCTGCTGAAAGTAGCTCTCTGTTTCTAGGAATTTCTGTGCAACTGACAAAAATATTGTGTTGCCATATTCTAGTATGGAACAGTTTACTTACTCTCTCCAAATACATACAAAAGTGTCAATTTAAATTTGAAAGATTAGCTGATCTGTTATTTCTAAAACACTGTCTCAGGGGCTTATTGAACACATACTTTTTGCTTCAAGTTCTATCCTATACAATGTATTTCAAAGTCTTTTTTATGTTTATTAAGAAGCTTGGCCACAAGGATATATGCGGTAAGGATGCTATTTTTGTTGAGCAATTAAGCATGAAGAACATCCTCCTAGTCTTTTTAGCTCACAGAAACTGACCTTTCATAGGCTGTATGGTAGAGCTTCTTCTGTACTAATTGTTGAATGATTTTTGTACATAATTTTTCTGTTATTTCAATTAAAATGGAAGCAGTTTAGATATATATTGGCATTTCTATGGAGAATAGTGTAAAAGTCTTCACCGGCCAAGGAGGGAGACAAGGATGCTTAGCATAGAATTACCAAGGGAATTTATTCTCTCACGTTAGCTATGCGCATAGGGGTGCCCAGCCTAAAGCATGGAGGACCCCGGTACAGAGAGAAAGCAGGGTTTATATATGTTACAATACAGCTGCGTAGATCAATCAATTACTCATGCTAAGGGGTGGGCTACTGTCGTGGTTTAACTCCAGTCAGCAACATAGCACCACGCACTCCCCTCCCCCCTCCCAGTGGGTGAGGAGGAGGAGAAAAAAAAGTAAAACTCATGGGTTGAGATAAGAACAGTTTAATAACTAAAAAAAAAATATAACTACTAACTGAGAAATAAAATATAATAATATATGAAAAGGAATATAACAAAACAAAAGAAAAAAACACCAAGAAAAGACAAGTGATGCACAATGCAATTGCTCACCACTCTGACCGATGCCAAGCGCGATCCGCCCCTCCCACCTCCCCCTGTTTATATACTGGGCATGACGTTCCATGGTATGGAATACCCTTTGGCTAGTTCAGGTCAGCTGCCCCGGCTCTGCTCCCTCCCAGCTTCTTGCACACCTGCTTGCTGGCAGAGCATGGGAAACTGAAAAGTCCTTGGCTTAAGATAAGCGCTACTTAGCAACAACTAAAACATCAGAGTGTTATCAACATCATTCTCACACTAAATCCAAAACACAGCACTGTACCAGCTACTAAGAAGAAGTTAACTCTGTCCCAGCCGAAACCAGGACAATATCCACCCCTTATTCTATACCATTTACGTTATGCCCAGATCCCACACTTTCCAATACATTTCCAATTAATCACCATCACCTTTCCTGTCTTTTAATATATACACAGATATCATTCCCGGTCTATGGGCCATCTCTATCAAATGTCTGTTGAGTTCATTCAGTCCATGACTTTGAGCTCCATCTATGTAACAGTCTGTCTGGGCAGGAGGGATGATGCAAAGTCCGCTCAGTCGGCAGAACAGGATTGGGCTTGGTGTGTGGGCAGGCAGGTGACATTGGGCGCAGCAGGAGGATGGTGTGTGGTGTCGGATTGTTGCATGCTGAAGTCAGTCCTGGTTCCATCACTACTGCACTTCACTCAGTTTTGTCAAAGTTCATTCTTCATTAATCTAAGTAATTCTTACTGTAATACCATTAATATAGCATATAAATATAATAATGATGACATACAGTGGCAGGATTATATAGCAATTAATAGCATACAATTTAATCTATTGGCTGTTCTCACCTAAAATCAAATCCCCTTGAGGCACACATCGGACTTCCCCATCCTTCCGCATCACCCACCAAGTGCACCCAGGCCCTTGAGCAAAAGCAATCCCACGAATGGGTTTGCCTTTGCCTGAGGCAGGAGTAACCCAAACTGTTTTTCCTAGCATATTTTTTATGTGCACTACAGGGACTTTATCCCCTTCTACAGTACGTAAAAGTTCTGATTGGGCAGGGCCAGCTCGATTGGCAGATCCTCTAGTGTTGACTAACCAGGTGGCCTTTGCTAGATGTGTATCCCAATGTTTGAAGTCCCACCACCCATTGCTCTCAATGTAGTCTTTAACAGTCCATTGTATCGCTCGATTTTCCCAGAGGCTGGTGCATGATAGGGGATGTGATACACCCACTCAATGCCGTGCTCTTTGGCCCAGGTGTCTATAGATTGTTCCGGAAATGAGTCCCGTTGTCTGACTCAATTCTTTCTGGGGTCCATGTCGCCATAAGATTTGCTTCTCAAGGCCCAGGATAGTGTTCCGGGCGGTGGCATGGGGCACGGGATATGTTTCCAGCCAGCCGGTGGTTGCTTCCACCATTGTAAGCACATGGCGCTTGCCTTGACGGGTTTGTGGGAGTGTGATATAGTCAATCTGCCAGGCCTCCCATATTTGTATTTCAGCCATCGTCCTCCATACCAAAGAGGCTTTAACCGCTTGGCTTGCTTAATTGCAGCGCATGTTTCACATTCATGGATGACCTGTGCGATAGTGTCCATGGTCAGGTCCACCCCTCGATCACGAGCCCATCTATATGTTGCATCTCTTCCCTGATGGCCTGAGGTGTGTTGGGCCCACCGAGCCATGAATAATTCACCCTTATGCTGCCAATCCAGATCTACCTGAGCTACTTCAATCCTAGCAGCCTTGTCTACCTGTTGATGTTTTGATGTTCTTCAGTGGCCCGGCTCTTAGGTACATGAGCATCTACATGACGTACTTTCACAACCAGTTCTCTAGCCGGGCAGCAATATCTTGCCACAATGGCAGCCCAGATGGGTTTACCTCTGCGTTGCCAGTTACTCCGCTTCCATTGCTGCAACCACCCCCACAGAGCATTTGCCACCATCCATGAGTCAGTATAGAGATAAAGTATTGGCCATTTTTCTCGTTCAGCAATGTCTAAAGCCAGCTGGATGGCTTTCACCTCTGCAAACTGACTCGATTCACCTTCTCCTTCTGCAGTTTCTGCAACTTGTCGTATAGGACTCCATACAGCCGCCTTCCACCTCCGATGCTTTCCTACAATGCGACAGGACCCATCAGTGAACAGGGCATATTGCCTCTCATTTTCTGGCAGTTTATTATACAGTGGGGCCTCTTCAGCACGCGTTACCTCCTCCTCTGGTGATATTCCAAAATCTTTGCCTTCTGGCCAGTCTGTGATCACTTCCAGAATTCCTGGGCGACTGGGTTTCCTATTCGAACTTGTGTGATCAGTGCAACACCACTTACTCCACGTAGCATCAGTTGCATGATGTGTAGAAGGGACCTTCCCTTTGAACATCCAGCCAGCACGGCAGTCGGGGTGCTAATAGGAGCTGTGTTTCAGTACCAACCACTTCTGAAGCAGCTCGAACTCCTTCATATGCTGCTAATATCTCCTTTTCAGTTGGAGTATAGCGGGCCTCAGATCCTCGATATCCCCGACTCCAAAACCCTAGAGGTCGACCTCGGGTCTCCCCAGGTGCTTTCTGCCAGAGACTCCAGGTAGGGCCATTCTCCCGGCTGGGTGTAGAGCACATTTTTAACATCTGGTCCTGCCCGGACTGGCCCAAGGGCTACTGCATGAACTATCTCCCGTTTAATCTGTTCAAAGGCTTGTTGTTGCTCAGGGCCCCAAAATCTTCCGGGTCACTTGATAGAGAGGGCTTACAATCAGACTATAATTTGGAATATGCATTCTCCAAAAACCTACAACACCTAAGAAAGCTTGCGTTTCCTGTTTACTAGTTGGTGGAGACATAGCTGCTATTTTGTTGATCACATCCATTGGGATGTGACGACGTCCATCTTGCCATTTTATTCCTAAAAACTGAATCTCCTGTGCGGGTCCCTTCACCTTACTCTGTTTTATGGCAAAACCGGCTTTCAGAAGGATTTGGATTATTTTCTCCCCTTTCTCAAAAACTTCTTCTGCTGTGTTGCCCCATACGATGATGTCATCAATGTACTGCAGGTGTTCTGGAGCTCCACCTTTTTCCAGTGCATTTGGATTAGTCCATGGCAAATGGTGGGGCTGTGTTTCCACCCCTGGGGCAGTCGATTCCAGGTGTACTGGACGCCCCTCCAAGTGAAAGCAAACTGTGGCCGGCACTCTGCTGCCAAAGGGATTGAGAAAAATGCATTAGCAATATCAATTGTGGCGTACCACTTGGCTGCTTTTGACTCCAGTTCATATTGAAGTTCTAGCATGTCTGGCACAGCAGCACTCAGTGGTGGTGACTTCATTCAGGCCACGATAGTCACTGTTAGTCTCCATTCTCCATTAGACTTTCGCACTGGCCAATGGGGCTGTTAAAGGGTGAGCGAGTCCTGCTGATCACTCCTTGGCTCTCCAGTCGACGAATCAGCGTATGGATGGGAATCAGGGAGTCTCGGTTGGTGCGATATTGCCGCCGGTGCACCCTTGTGGTAGCGATTGGCACCTGTTGTTCTTCGACCCTCAGCAACCCCACAACCGAAGGGTCCTCAGAGAGTCCGGGCAAGGTGGACAACTGTTCAATTCCCTCTGTCTCCAAGGCAGCTATACCAAAGGCCCACCGGTACCCCTTTGGGTCCTTGAAATACCCTCTCCTGAGATAATCTATGCCAAGAATGCATGGAGCCTCGGCCAGTCACAATGGGGTGTTTGCCACTCATTCCCAGTTAGGCTTATTTCAGCCTCCAATACAGTTACTGTTGAGATCCCCCTGTCACCCCAGAAATACAAATAGTTCTTACCCCTTTATAGCTTGATGGCATTAGGTACACTGTGCACCGGTGTCTACTAGAGCTTTATACTCCTGTGGATCTGATGTGCCAGGCCATCGAATCCACACAGTCCAGTAAACCCGGTTGTCCCTCTCCTCCGCCTGGCTGGAGGCAGGGCCCCTCTAGTCCTGGTCATAGGATTCTCCACTCACTTGTAAAAATGGATTAGAATTCCTTTTCATAGAATCAGGAGTAAGATCAGCCCTTCCACTCTGTCGGCCACACCGCTCGCAGTGCTCACTGGAGGCTGAAGCAACCATTTTCCTGGAAGAACCCTCATTTGTGTATTGTTTTTCCTCGCAATTCCGTACCCGTGCATCTAGGACGAGGTAGGTTTTCCATCCCACTTCTCATATCCTCTCCGTGGTCAAGCAGGTAAAACCACAGGGTACCCCGTGGTATATACCTTCTCTCTCCTCTCTCTTGCCCAGAAGAATACCTTCTCCTAATAGCTGAGGTATTGGTCCGTACAGGTGGGCGGCCAAACTTATCCTCAAATCGCTGGAACTCTTGGGACCATTTCTCGGCTAGCGTATGTCTGGCAGTTTCTCCACAGCCGCGACGAGGGAGGAAGTGAGACTTTCTTCGTATTGCCGAAGTCGGCGAGCCAATTCATCTACTGTTGGTCCCTCCTCATCTTTCCAGTCCATTACTGCCAATGCATTGGCATACGATGATGGTGCACTTCGTACAAACTTCCGCCACATGGGTCGTGCACATTGGACTTCATCTGGATCTGTGGGTAACTGCCCATCGTCTGGGTCATAATAAACCATCTCCCGCACGGCTAATTCCCTCAGGTACTGGATACCTTCTCCATGGTGGTCCACTTGCCTGGTGACATACAACATCTTCCTTGAAGGGTACCTTTCCCTCACCCGATAGAAGTCGCCTCCAGAGGCTGAGGGCTTGTGTCTTTTTCCAATCGCCTTGTCAATGCCCCCTTCCCTAGAAAGGGATCCCAATTGCTTGGCTTCCTTACCCTCTAATTCCAAGCTACTTGCCCCATTATCCCAGCATCGGAGCAGCCAGGTGATAATGTGCTCGCCTGGATGACGGCTGAAGTCTTTTCGCATATCTCGCAGCTCACTCGGGGATAGGATCGGGTGATTATCTCCGGTTCTGCCTCTTCCTCCTGTTCTCGTGATGCCCTGTTCACCTTCATCCTTCGCTAAGCGAACTGATTTTTTTGTATATTTCTCTTCTGTATAGGGGCGATTGATATTGGCACCGGTTGATTCTCTAGTTCAGCTGCATCATCCATCGCCAAGGTTTGAGTTGCCACAGTGCCTGTTGCTGGGGTTTGAGTAGCCACAGTGCTTGCTGGGTTTGAGTAGCACAGTGTGGGAGTTGAGTAGCCGCAGTGCCTGTCTGGTTTGAGTAGCCACAGTGCTTGTCGCTGGGTTTGAGTAGCCAGTGCCTGTCGCCAGAGTTTGAGTAGCCGCAGTGCCTGTCGCCAGAGTTGAGTAGCTGCAGTCGTGGGAGCTGATCTCTGGGTGGTATTTTTAAATAGTTGTTTAACCCTAGACAAGATCTGAATCACATTCAGGAACAGGCTGATTCCTAGCAATAGGACCATACTAAGTTCAACATCCCAAGGATATTCAAAATTTACAAACTCCTTCAATGCTATTGCAATTAACCTGGCGAGAAAGGAAGATGTGGGAAGATGTCTCCCCAATAGGTTGGCTCCCCGAGGAGAAAAGGTAGAAAGTGCATTATTAATATTCTCTAGGAGATAGCACCCGAAGTACGGAGATCTCCTCCATAGATTGGCTCCCAGAGGAGAAAAGGTAAAAGGTACAATTATTAATAGTCTCCCATAGGGCTCCCGAAGTACAGAGGTGACAACAATGCCGAGTACAAACACCCGATTAGTTTCACGGCTTGCACTTCTATCATATCATAACCAGTGTTACAAACAACAACACGTGATAACTCTAGCCCGGTTCCCACAGATGATAAACAGCACAACAGGGAGCATATACTGCAAGTAGGGCATTACATAACGCAATTTCAAGAACCACAACACCAACTTTGAGAGCAAACGAACCCACATTGTAACCAGTAACTATCAAACCAATACAATGAATACTTATAACAAGTTTGTTTTAACACACTCTGATCAGATCTGTCGTTATCTCAACCCTTCGTGCCCCACGTTGGGCGCCAAAAAGGCTGTCGTGGTTTAACCCCAGTCAGCAACTCAGCACCACGCAGCCGTTTCCCCCTCCCCCTCCCAGTGGGGTGAGGAGGAAAGCAAAGGAAAAAAAAGTAAAACTCGTGGGTTGAGATAAGAACAGTTTAATAACTAAAGTAAAATAAAATACTACTAAAATATAATAATAATAATATAATAATAATAGTAATGAAAAGGAATAACAAAAAAAAGAAAAAAAAAAAAACCAGTGATGCACAATGCAATTGCTCACCACTGCTGACTGGTGCCCGAGCAGGGATCCACCCCTCGGCCAACTCCCCCCTGTTTATATACTGGGCATGACGTTCCATGGTATGGAATACCCCTTTGGCTAGTTGGGTCAGCTGCCCTGGCTCTGCTCCCTCCCAGCTTCTTGCACACCTGCTTGCTGGCAGAGCATGGGAAACTGAAAAGTCCTTGGCTGAAGATAAGCGCTCCTTAGCACAACTAAAACATCAGCGTGTTATCAACATCATTCTCACACTAAATCCAAAACACAGCACTGTACCAGCTACTAAGAAGAAAATTAACTCTATCCCAGCCGAAACCAGGACAGCTACTCAGTTACTGTTGCTCATGGAATCAGTACATGCTTGTCTCATGCAGGTGCTGTAGACGTATGGTCAGTGGTGTGTTAATCTTCATTGTTCTAAATCAATGTCTCATACACGTGGAGTGTTTTATACTGGATTCTGGTTGATTGCTCTTCTGGCCATGGTTATACGCCTGATTTTCTTTCTAAAAGGCAAATCTTCTATTGTTTTATCATCAGTATAGGGTGTTCTCAGCCAGTGGGAGCTGGCTTAGGTCAGGTCTTCAGGTCACATTGACCCTGAGGTAATAGCTCATGGTCTCAGGTAGTGTTTGTTCTTCTAAGCAAATTGTATTGCAGTTAGCATCTTGCCTTTCACAACAGCTTGCTCTGGCCAGCATCTTTTGGGGCAATCAGAAAAATACTTTAGCAATGCAGATGAGATTATTTATCCCTACTAAGTTATCAGCTGTATTAACATCATTATTCATGATTACATGAAAGCATTCAATGGATTAAAAAGCATAAACAGCATTTCGTGTGGGTGTCAGTCCCTGCTCTGACTGTCATAAGGCTTCCTCTTGCTTACTCTGTCTGGGCTATTGACTCAACTTGGCATTATACTGGAAGAGTGAAGGATATCCCTATTCAGAAGAGTTGGTAGTGAGGTACTTCGGATACTCTATCAGAAGATACAAAACACAGACTTGAATGAGCTCAGAAAAAAACCAAGGAACTGAGCCTGCATGAATGCTGTCAACTTCTCCAACTGCATAAGAAAATACTACTCTGTTCTATGAAAAGTAACCAATACTATGGTTTTAGGAGAACCATCTTGCGTGCATGAATTAAAATCCTCTTGCAGCACACATGTGGCTGAGTTCCTCAAGATGGACAGAGAGATGTCTAGATTCTGGTCAGGTTTAGGCATGACATCAATACTCTGCTGCTCAGCAGCGTGGAGACAGGTGGTTTGGGGCACACATGGTAGAGGCCAAAAACTGGCACCTTTGCTGGCAACCTCCTATCAACCTCTAATTTTAGACACCTAATCACACTATGTGTGTTTCATCTTCATTCAGATTCAATTCCTTCTCTGGCTTACATCTCCTTACAACCTGCAACAACCTTGAATGAATCCTTGTGGGTGTTTCAGTTCACTAGAAAGCATCTCCTCCTCTGCTTTAGGCTCCTGTTTTCGGCAACTGGGCCACTTACTCTTTCTGTAAACAATAAAAATCACTCTGAGTACAAAATGTAATGCCCTTCAATGGCAGCACAAGTTAAAAGCCTTAAATAAATACTGCTTTATCCTTCTCATTTAATACTTTTTTTTTTCTCTGAAAGAACATATTTCAACCACATCAATTCCAAAGAGAAAGAGATAGAAGACAACCCATGTTTTCATACTGGGGACAGCTAAAGGATAAGACTTGTAAAGTCTACTGTGGTTTTTTTTACTATCAACAGATTCACACTACTTAAAATTTTGATATGTGCAGTTAATAAATTGGGCAGGTGAACTAGAACCATTTAACTTAAGAATTGCTATGTTCTATGTAAGCATCTGCTATCACAGCATTAGAGGAAGGCAAAAAGAGGTTTCTGTATGTGTTGCATTTCATTACTAACAATAAAACTGATTTGGTGTTTAGCAGTAGCTTAGAACAAAGCAGTCACATGGGCAGTTTTGCAAATAAACCAAGGTTGGTTTTATTTTTGAATATGGTGATGCAGTGCAGGAGGACTACCCCTTGTGGTGGGTTGATCTTGGCTAGCCACCAGGTGCCCACCAAGCCGCTCTGTCACTCCCCCTTCATCAACAGGACAGGAGGAGAAAACCTGATGAAAAGCTCATGGGTCGAGATAAGGACAGGGGGATCACTTACCAGTTACTGTCATGGGCAAAACAGACTTGACTTGGGGAAATTAATTTATTACCAATTAATCAGAGTAGGATAATGAGAAATAAGAACAAATCTAAAACCACCTTCCCCTCACCCCTCCCTTCCTCTTGGGCTCAACTTCACTCCCGAATTCTCTACCTCCTCCCCCTAAGCAGCGCAGGGGGATGGGGAACAGGGGTGCAGTCAGTTCATAACACTTTGTCTCTGCCGCTCCTTCCTCCTCATGCTCTTCCCCTGTTCCACTGTGAGGTCCCACCCATGGGAGACAGTCCTTCACGAACTTCTCCAGCGTGAGTCCTTCCCATGGGCTGCAGTCCTTCAGGAATGGACTGCTCCAGTGTGGGTCCCCCACAGGATCACAGGTCCTGCCAGAAAACCTGCTCCAGCATGGGCTCCTCTCCACAGGCTGCAGCTTCCTTCAGGGCACATCCCACCTGCTCTGGTGTGGGGTCCTCCATGGGCTGCACTATGGACATCTGCTCCACTGTGGACCTCCATGGGCTACAGGGGAACAACCTGCATCACCATGGTCTTCACCACAGGCTGCAGGGAATCTCTGCTCTGGTGCCTGGAGCACCTCCTTCTTCACTGACCTTGGTGTCTGCAGAGTTGTTTCTCTCCCATAGGCTCACTCCTCTCTCTCAGCTGCTGTTGCACAGCATTTTTACCCCTTCTTAAATATCTTATCACAGAGGCTCTACCAACATCGCTGATTGGCTCAGCTTTGGCCAGCAACAGGTCTGTCTTGGAGCCAGCTGGAACCGGCTGTGTCCGACATGGGGGCAGCTTCTAGCATCTTCTCACAGAAGTCACCCCTGCATGTTGTACTGGGTCTGGCTAGGATGGAGTTAACTTTTTTCATAGCAGCCAGTATGGTGCTGTGTTTTGGATTTCTGACCAAAATAGTGTAGATACTACACCAATGTTTTAGCTATTGCTGAACAGTGCTTGCACAGTGTCAAGGCTTTCTCTTTTTCCCACTCTGCCCTCCAGCAAGTAGGCTGGAGGTGGGAAAGAACTTGGGAGGGGACACAACCTGGACAGCTGACCCCAACTGACCAAAGGGATATTCCATACCATATGACATCATGCTCAGCAATAAAAGCTCTGGGAAAGGAGGAGGAAGGGGGAATGTTCGTTGTTATGGTGTTTATCTTCCCAAGCAACCGTTAGGTGTGCTGAGGCCCTGCTTTCCAGGAAGTGGCTGGACTTCCACCTGCCGATGGGAAGTGGTAAATGAATTCCTCTTTTTGCTTTGCTTGTGCATGCAGCTTTTGCTTTCCCTGTTAAACTGTCATTATCTCAATCCATGAATTCTTGCCTGCCTTCTGTTTTCTCCCTGTCCTGTGGGAGAGGGGAGTAAGTGAGAGGCTGGGTGGGTGTTGGCCGGAGTCAACCCACCACATTTGCACTATACCAGCTTCAGCTCAAAAACCAGACTGTAATGATACTGTTCTATGTAATTTTTTTACAATAGATGCAGAGAGAGAACAAGTATACAGACATTTAGCAATGTAAACCTTTTTATACCTGGTATATACAAGTCAATAGGAAAATGTATGGTATAGTGTTAAGGGAGAAGCCGCTGCCTGAGCATTCATACACCAATCAAGGAGTCGCACACACACCACCCGAGACTTTAACTGCTAGGACCAGAGTCCCTTCACAGCGGGTGACTCCAGTGAGCCAACGGGTGCCCCTTTCGACTCCTCACACACACACATGCTCACCCTCGGGCGCTTCTTCTTCCCTCAGGCTCGATCCTAGGTTCCCCAAAGCAGAATCTCTAATCAAGGCCTTCAAAATAAAAAGCATAATTTATTCTATCATCTATGGTGCACAAATTGAGACAGCTCGAGCTGGGTGCCTCCAGAGAGGGACCCCAAACACTAAAATCCCTGGGCAATTATACCCTTACAATCTAAATTCCCGCCCCTCACACCATAGTCTGGTCCAATAGTAATATTCAGGTCTGGGGTCATCTTCTCTCTCATTGGGTCCTTTTTCTCATCTCTAGGCAGGTTCTTTCTCTTTCCTGTTTTTTTTTTTTAGGCTAGTTGTTACTGTGTCTCCTTTTCCTGGCTCAAACTGGCTCTGGGGCTTTCCGAATCTTCTTATTCCTCCAATCAGGGAATAGGGCAACGTTAAACAAAAGCATTAAGCAAGCTGTGAGTTCTGCTTTATCATGAATGACTACTTTTAAGCAGCTAAACAAAGTCCTTAAAGCCCTCCAAAACATATTAACAGCCTCTATAACTTATATATATTCCTGTGCTATTATAGCCTCACAATCTTATCCCATTATTGCCACGTGCTGTTTACGTCTTGTTCGGGTGTGGTCTGCATGCTCATGTAGCTCAGCTTTGCCACCTTCCACAACATGTTATGGTGGTCACTCAGGACAGGAGAGGTGCTGCGTTGCGTGGAGATATTGGGCACCAAAGCCAGCTCAGGTCAGGTCACTGCTGCACTTGCACTGCTTCTTGTAAGGCTTGTCCTCCATTAGTTCGGGTGGTTCCTGCTATAGCAATTCCTATAACATGCAACTCAAATCATGGGTTCCAACAATTTAAAGGTATTTCCATCACAATCTCCACCCCTGTCCCTTTGGACCAGGCCATTGGTTTAACATTGCAATGAACTCCTCCCCTTGCCCCTGCTCTGGCTTGGACTTATCCACAGACTGCAGTCCCTTAGGGGAGTACCTGCTCCAAGTGGAGCCTCATCTATGAGCCACAGTCTCTCCAGGGGTATACCTGCTGCGGCATAGACTTATCCACAGCCACAGTCGCTTTGAGGTGCACCTGTTCCAGCGTGGCCTTCTCCATGGGCCACAATGCCTTCAGAGATATACCTGCTCCAGTGTGGTCTTACCCACAGCCACAGTCCCTTCACAAGTAAACCTGCTCCAACATGGCCTTACCCATGGCTGCAGTCCCTCCAGGGGTGTACCTGCTCTGTCGTGGGCTTATCCATGGCCACACGCTTTGAGTTGCTCCAGCATGACCTCATGCACAGCCACCGATGCTTCAAGGTGTACCTGCTGCAGCATGGACTTATCCACAGCCACAGGTGCTTCGAGGTGTACCTTCTCCAGCATGGACTTTTCCTTGGCCCACAATCCCTTCAGAGGTATACCTGCTGTGGCACAGACATAACGACAGCCACAGATGCTTCGAGATGTACCTGCTCTGGTGTGAACTTATCCACGGCCACAGACACTTCGGTGTCTGCTCCCATGTGGACTCATCCACAGGTCACAGTCCCTTCGACTCGAGTTCACACCGGAGTTCCAGCCTGTCCAGTACAGCAGCACAGGAACAGCAGTGATGCCAGGGCCATCTGTCAGCCCAGGTGCATTGCCATTGCTGTTATCAAAATGTTCCCAGGCACAGCAGAGTAAGATGAGCAGCAGTACAGCAGTACAGCAAGCAGCGAAAGCAAAAAGCAGCCACTAACGAGCACTAGGCTCTAATATACAGTAAGGCAAGCAAGCCCCATGGCAAGCACAGGAGCCTGCCAATTAATAGCTAAACAGCAATAACAGCTATAAATTTGATCTAGCACATTCCAATCAAACCTGTCGTTATCTCGAACCCTTGGAGCCCCACGTTGGGTGCCAAAAAGGACTGTCATGGTTTAACCCCAGCCAGCAACTAAGCACCACACAGCCGCTCACTCATTCCCCTCACAGTGGGATGGGGGAGAGAATCAGAAGAGTAAAAGTGAGAAAACTCGTGGTTGAGATAAAGACAGTTTAATAGGGAAAGCAAAAGCTGCGCATGCAAGCAAAGCAAAACAAGGAATTCATTCACTACTTCCCATGGGCAGGCAGGTGTTCAGCCATCTCCAGGAAAGCAGGGCTCCATCACGCCTAATGGTTACTTGGGAAGACAAAACGCCATAACTCCGAACGTCCCCCCACCAACCTCCACCCCCCAGTTTTATTGCTGAGCGTGATGTCATATGGTATGGGATATCCCTTTGGTCAGTTGGGGTCAGTTGTCCCAGCTGTGTCCCCTCCAACTTTTTGTGCACCCCAGCCTACTCGCTGGTGGGGTGGGGTGAGAAGCAGAAAAGCCTTGGTGCTGTGTAAGCACTGCTCAGCAATAACGAAAACACCCCTGTGTTATCAACACTGTTTTCAGCACAAATCCAAAACACAGCCCCATACAAGCTACTATGAAGGAAATTAACTCTATCCCAGTCAAACCAGCACAACTGTATAATCAAAGTTTATTTTCTAGTGTTTTTTTAATGAATACAAAAAAATCCAATACTCAGGTGTAAATAGTAATAATTTTAGAATTGCTGTTTGGAAACTTTGTTAAAAAGAAAAATCACACATTGCTTCTCCTTGAGATATATATTTCCTAAATTTGTGCCTTTACTATTCAAGCTATGAACTGAGATTCAGCCAAACAGAGAAACCTCTGGCAATCTTGCTGAAATGATTTGAGAAGTTCATGTGTACTTTTCCCCTTTGTTTGAGGTTGCCACTCCTGCAGCAGGTTTGGGAAACAAGTGCCTGAACCTCAGTTGATGAGGATGAGTTTATGTTAATGTGTTGTGTTGTGCACTTAGTTGCTCCAAGAGAGGCACCTGTTTTCTTTTGCTAAAATGTGGAAAACTCCAGTGAAGTGACAAATAACTATATAGTGAGTGTAGATTACTTAAATTACCATATCAAGATGAGCTAGGGATCATCTGCCCATGTCCTTGGGAGCCTGAATATATGCTGCAAGGACATTGTAAGCTGTCTCTTACAATATTCTTTTTATGAAGAACTTCTGGTTTCTACAAATAATTTAGAACATTACAACCCTTAAAACCAAAAAATTATTAAACATTTAACAGAGGTCTTTGCCATTCTCATTTGATAGACATAGCCCATGGCAGAACTGTAAAGTAGTATAAAAAGACTTGGAGCATTAGTTACGTATTGCAGGTTTTGAAAATTTCAAAGAAAATTATTCATGGTAGAGCGACATGTATGTCATCCTGTGTGTTACTGAAATTTGTGATACCAGGGCATTAGTTAAGCTAGTTAGAACAGGGCTGTGTTATAATTAGGCCCATGTCATAATAAAGAGGATTTACATACATGCATCTCTAAAAATGCAACCCTTAGGGCCCCACTCCCCAGTGGCACAGGGGTCTGTGAAGCCACTGTGAGGGTAGCAGAAACCCGAGGCCTGTGGCTGAGGGCATCGTCTGAGATGGCTCTGGGGCAGCTGAGCCTGCCATCCTCACAGGCCCTGGGGTGGCAGGGCTCTGGCCAAGGAGTGTTTCTTAGAGCAGTGATTTCCTCCTTTCCTAATGAATTCCATCTCACTGTTGTCCCCGTGGGAGCGCAGTGGTTGTGGGTGGTGCATGGCAAGGCCACGGCTGGAGCCATGGTGGGTGGGATGAGCCCAGGTTTTAACTGGTATGTCAGCAACCTGTAGGCCATCACCCTGAGCAAGAAACCCCTGGGGGATTCTTCTCAACTTGCCTTCAACCTTCTTGGGGTGGGAAAAACATTCAGGGTAGAGTGTATCAACAGCAGAAGGGTGTTATGAAACCCACAAAGCAAACCTAAAAGGCGCCAGTGAATCTTGGCAAATATAACTAAAGGAGAGAAAAATGGTTGTCTACGAGAGCGAGTAGGCAGGAAGCGAACAGGGGATTTGTTTATGGCAGGAAAAGGGAAACCAGGGAAAAAAGAATGAAGCTAAGGAAGGAAAACTTAGTATTTTAGGATGAACTAGCTGCTGAAACCCCTTGGCCTGAGACTCATCTCACAAGGAAAGTGAGAAATCCTGTCCTCTTTGAGAAGGTTTTAAACTGGTGGGCAAAGTACTGTGATGCATAATAGAAAAGGCATATTTTTAACTTATAGGACACTGTCTTGGAATAAGGGATTGACCCGTTCACTATCATCTGCCAAATTTTGGGCATTTGTATTTTTCCTGTTCATTTTTCCTCTTTTATTTCTGTTTCACTATAATTTTCACATCTTTTAAGTAATAATTAAACTTGCTTTTCTTTTTTCAGCACAGCGAAGGCACAATGGCTCAAACAGGGAATGATATTACTGCCAGAAGATACAGAGCAGGATAGACAATTGTTCTCTCCTGGTTGGAAAGTACTATAACAGCATATAACTAGTTTGCAGGTTTTCTGTGCCATTGTGCTGGTTTTGACTGGATAGAGTTAATTTCCTTCATAGTAGCTTGTATGGGGCTGTTTTGGATTTGTGCTGAAAACAGTGTTGATAACACGGGTGTTTTCGTTATTGCTGAGCAGGCTTACACAGCACCAAGGCTTTTCTGCTTCTCACCCCACCCCACCAGCGAGTAGGCTGGGGGTGCACAAAAGTTGGGAGGGGACACAGCTGGGACAACTGACCCCAACTGACCAAAGGATATCCCATACCATATGACATCACGCTCAGCAATAAAACTGGGGGTGGAGGTTGGTGGGGACGTTCGGAGTTATGGCGTTTTGTCTTCCCAAGTAACCATTAGGCGTGATGGAGCCCTGCTTTCCTGGAGATGGCTGAACACCTGCCTGCCCATGGGAAGTAGTGAATGAATTCCTTGTTTTGCTTTGCTTGCATGCGCAGCTTTTGCTTTCCCTATTAAACTGTCTTTATCTCAACCCACGAGTTTTCTCACTTTTACTCTTCTGATTCTCTTCCCCCATCCCACTGTGAGGGGAATGAGTGAGCGGCTGTTGGTGCTTAGTTGCTGGCTGGGGTTAAACCATGACAGTCCTTTTTGGCACCCAACGTGGGGCTCCAAGGGTTCGAGATAACGACAGGTTTGATTGGAATGTGCTAGATCAAATTTATAGCTGTTATTGCTGTTTAGCTATTAATTGGCAGGCTCCTGTGCTTGCCATGGGGCTTGCTTGCCTTACTGTATATTAGAGCCTAGTGCTCGTTAGTGGCTGCTTTTTGCTTTCGCTGCTTGCTGTACTGCTGTACTGCTGCTCATCTTACTCTGCTGTGCCTGGGAACATTTTGATAACAGCAATGGCAATGCACCTGGGCTGACAGATGGCCCTGGCATCACTGCTGTTCCTGTGCTGCTGTACTGGACAGGCTGGAACTCCGGTGTGAACTCGAGTCGAAGGGACTGTGACCTGTGGATGAGTCCACATGGGAGCAGGACACCCCGAAGTGTCTGTGGCCGTGGATAAGTTCACACCAGAGCAGGTACATCTCGAAGCATCTGTGGCTGTCGTTATGTCTGTGCCACAGCAGGTATACCTCTGAAGGGATTGTGGGCCAAGGAAAAGTCCATGCTGGAGAAGGTACACCTCGAAGCACCTGTGGCTGTGGATAAGTCCATGCTGCAGCAGGTACACCTTGAAGCATCGGTGGCTGTGCATGAGGTCATGCTGGAGCAACTCAAAGCGTGTGGCCATGGATAAGCCCACGACAGAGCAGGTACACCCCTGGAGGGACTGCAGCCATGGGTAAGGCCATGTTGGAGCAGGTTTACTTGTGAAGGGACTGTGGCTGTGGGTAAGACCACACTGGAGCAGGTATATCTCTGAAGGCATTGTGGCCCATGGAGAAGGCCACGCTGGAACAGGTGCACCTCAAAGCGACTGTGGCTGTGGATAAGTCTATGCCGCAGCAGGTATACCCCTGGAGAGACTGTGGCTCATAGATGAGGCTCCACTTGGAGCAGGTACTCCCCTAAGGGACTGCAGTCTGTGGATAAGTCCAAGCCAGAGCAGGGGCAAGGGGAGGAGTTCATTGCAATGTTAAACCCAATGGCCTGGTCCAAAGGGACCAGGGGTGGAGATTGTGATGGAAATACCTTTAAATTGTTGGAACCCATGATTTGAGTTGCATGTTATAGGAATTGCTATAGCAGGAACCACCCGAACTAATGGAGGACAAGCCTTACAAGAAGCAGTGCAAGTGCAGCAGTGACCTGACCTGAGCTGGCTTTGGTGCCCAATATCTCCACGCAACGCAGCACCTCTCCTGTCCTGAGTGACCACCATAACATGTTGTGGAAGGTGGCAAAGCTGAGCTACATGAGCATGCAGACCACACCCGAACAAGACGTAAAAACAGCACGTGGCAATAATGGGATAAGATTGTGAGGCTATAATAGCACAGGAATATATATAAGTTATAGAGGCTGTTAATATGTTTTGGAGGGCTTTAAGGACTTTGTTTAGCTGCTTAAAAGTAGTCATTCATGATAAAGCAGAACTCACAGCTTGCTTAATGCTTTTGTTTAACGTTGCCCTATTCCCTGATTGGAGGAATAAGAAGATTCGGAAAGCCCCAGAGCCAGTTTGAGCCAGGAAAAGGAGACACAGTAACAACTAGCCTAAAAAAAAAAAACAGGAAAGAGAAAGAACCTGCCTAGAGATGAGAAAAAGGACCCAATGAGAGAGAAGATGACCCCAGACCTGAATATTACTATTGGACCAGACTATGGTGTGAGGGGCGGGAATTTAGATTGTAAGGGTATAATTGCCCAGGGATTTTAGTGTTTGGGGTCCCTCTCTGGAGGCACCCAGCTCGAGCTGTCTCAATTTGTGCACCATAGATGATAGAATAAATTATGCTTTTTATTTTGAAGGCCTTGATTAGAGATTCTGCTTTGGGGAACCTAGGATCGAGCCTGAGGGAAGAAGAAGCGCCCGAGGGTGAGCATGTGTGTGTGTGAGGAGTCGAAAGGGGCACCCGTTGGCTCACTGGAGTCACCCGCTGTGAAGGGACTCTGGTCCTAGCAGTTAAAGTCTCGGGTGGTGTGTGTGCGACTCCTTGATTGGTGTATGAATGCTCAGGCAGCGGCTTCTCCCTTAACACTATACCATACATTTTCCTATTGACTTGTATATACCAGGTATAAAAAGGTTTACATTGCTAAATGTCTGTATACTTGTTCTCTCTCTGCATCTATTGTAAAAAAATTACATAGAACAGTATCATTACAGTCTGGTTTTTGAGCTGAAGCTGGTATAGTGCAAATGTGGTGGGTTGACTCCGGCCAACACCCACCCAGCCTCTCACTTACTCCCCTCTCCCACAGGACAGGGAGAAAACAGAAGGCAGGCAAGAATTCATGGATTGAGATAATGACAGTTTAACAGGGAAAGCAAAAGCTGCATGCACAAGCAAAGCAAAAAGAGGAATTCATTTACCACTTCCCATCGGCAGGTGGAAGTCCAGCCACTTCCTGGAAAGCAGGGCCTCAGCACACCTAACGGTTGCTTGGGAAGATAAACACCATAACAACGAACATTCCCCCTTCCTCCTCCTTTCCCAGAGCTTTTATTGCTGAGCATGATGTCATATGGTATGGAATATCCCTTTGGTCAGTTGGGGTCAGCTGTCCAGGTTGTGTCCCTCCCAAGTTCTTTCCCACCTCCAGCCTACTTGCTGGAGGGGCAGAGTGGGAAAAAGAGAAAGCCTTGACACTGTGCAAGCACTGTTCAGCAATAGCTAAAACATTGGTGTAGTATCTACACTATTTTGGTCAGAAATCCAAAACACAGCACCATACTGGCTGCTATGAAAAAAGTTAACTCCATCCTAGCCAGACCCAGTACAACATGCAGGGGTGACTTCTGTGAGAAGATGCTAGAAGCTGCCCCCATGTCGGACACAGCCGGTTCCAGCTGGCTCCAAGACAGACCTGTTGCTGGCCAAAGCTGAGCCAATCAGCGATGTTGGTAGAGCCTCTGTGATAAGATATTTAAGAAGGGGTAAAAAATGCTGTGCAACAGCAGCTGAGAGAGAGGAGTGAGCCTATGGGAGAGAAACAACTCTGCAGACACCAAGGTCAGTGAAGAAGGAGGTGCTCCAGGCACCAGAGCAGAGATTCCCTGCAGCCTGTGGTGAAGACCATGGTGATGCAGGTTGTTCCCCTGTAGCCCATGGAGGTCCACAGTGGAGCAGATGTCCATAGTGCAGCCCATGGAGGACCCCACACCAGAGCAGGTGGGATGTGCCCTGAAGGAAGCTGCAGCCTGTGGAGAGGAGCCCATGCTGGAGCAGGTTTTCTGGCAGGACCTGTGATCCTGTGGGGGACCCACACTGGAGCAGTCCATTCCTGAAGGACTGCAGCCCATGGGAAGGACTCACGCTGGAGAAGTTCGTGAAGGACTGTCTCCCATGGGTGGGACCTCACAGTGGAACAGGGGAAGAGCATGAGGAGGAAGGAGCGGCAGAGACAAAGTGTTATGAACTGACTGCACCCCTGTTCCCCATCCCCCTGCGCTGCTTAGGGGGAGGAGGTAGAGAATTCGGGAGTGAAGTTGAGCCCAAGAGGAAGGAGGGGTGAGGGGAAGGTGGTTTTAGATTTGTTCTTATTTCTCATTATCCTACTCTGATTAATTGGTAATAAATTAATTTCCCCAAGTCAAGTCTGTTTTGCCCATGACAGTAACTGGTAAGTGATCCCCCTGTCCTTATCTCGACCCATGAGCTTTTCATCAGGTTTTCTCCTCCTGTCCTGTTGATGAAGGGGAGTGACAGAGCGGCTTGGTGGGCACCTGGTGGCTAGCCAAGATCAACCCACCACAAGGGGTAGTCCTCCTGCACTGCATCACCATATTCAAAAATAAAACCAACCTTGGTTTATTTGCAAAACTGCCCATGTGACTGCTTTGTTCTAAGCTACTGCTAAACACCAAATCAGTTTTATTGTTAGTAATGAAATGCAACACATACAGAAACCTCTTTTTGCCTTCCTCTAATGCTGTGATAGCAGATGCTTACATAGAACATAGCAATTCTTAAGTTAAATGGTTCTAGTTCACCTGCCCAATTTATTAACTGCACATATCAAAATTTTAAGTAGTGTGAATCTGTTGATAGTAAAAAAAACCACAGTAGACTTTACAAGTCTTATCCTTTAGCTGTCCCCAGTATGAAAAACATGGGTTGTCTTCTATCTCTTTCTCTTTGGAATTGATGTGGTTGAAATATGTTCTTTCAGAGAAAAAAAAAAGTATTAAATGAGAAGGATAAAGCAGTATTTATTTAAGGCTTTTAACTTGTGCTGCCATTGAAGGGCATTACATTTTGTACTCAGAGTGATTTTTATTGTTTACAGAAAGAGTAAGTGGCCCAGTTGCCGAAAACAGGAGCCTAAAGCAGAGGAGGAGATGCTTTCTAGTGAACTGAAACACCCACAAGGATTCATTCAAGGTTGTTGCAGGTTGTAAGGAGATGTAAGCCAGAGAAGGAATTGAATCTGAATGAAGATGAAACACACATAGTGTGATTAGGTGTCTAAAATTAGAGGTTGATAGGAGGTTGCCAGCAAAGGTGCCAGTTTTTGGCCTCTACCATGTGTGCCCCAAACCACCTGTCTCCACGCTGCTGAGCAGCAGAGTATTGATGTCATGCCTAAACCTGACCAGAATCTAGACATCTCTCTGTCCATCTTGAGGAACTCAGCCACATGTGTGCTGCAAGAGGATTTTAATTCATGCACGCAAGATGGTTCTCCTAAAACCATAGTATTGGTTACTTTTTCATAGAACAGAGTAGTATTTTCTTATGCAGTTGGAGAAGTTGACAGCATTCATGCAGGCTCAGTTCCTTGGTTTTTTTCTGAGCTCATTCAAGTCTGTGTTTTGTATCTTCTGATAGAGTATCCGAAGTACCTCACTACCAACTCTTCTGAATAGGGATATCCTTCACTCTTCCAGTATAATGCCAAGTTGAGTCAATAGCCCAGACAGAGTAAGCAAGAGGAAGCCTTATGACAGTCAGAGCAGGGACTGACACCCACACGAAATGCTGTTTATGCTTTTTAATCCATTGAATGCTTTCATGTAATCATGAATAATGATGTTAATACAGCTGATAACTTAGTAGGGATAAATAATCTCATCTGCATTGCTAAAGTATTTTTCTGATTGCCCCAAAAAGATGCTGGCCAGAGCAAGCTGTTGTGAAAGGCAAGATGCTAACTGCAATACAATTTGCTTAGAAGAACAAACACTACCTGAGACCATGAGCTATTACCTCAGGGTCAATGTGACCTGAAGACCTGACCTAAGCCAGCTCCCACTGGCTGAGAACACCCTATACTGATGATAAAACAATAGAAGATTTGCCTTTTAGAAAGAAAATCAGGCGTATAACCATGGCCAGAAGAGCAATCAACCAGAATCCAGTATAAAACACTCCACGTGTATGAGACATTGATTTAGAACAATGAAGATTAACACACCACTGACCATACGTCTACAGCACCTGCATGAGACAAGCATGTACTGATTCCATGAGCAACAGTAACTGAGTAGCTGTCCTGGTTTCGGCTGGGATAGAGTTAATTTTCTTCTTAGTAGCTGGTACAGTGCTGTGTTTTGGATTTAGTGTGAGAATGATGTTGATAACACGCTGATGTTTTAGTTGATGCTAAGGAGCGCTTATCTTCAGCCAAGGACTTTTCAGTTTCCCATGCTCTGCCAGCAAGCAGGTGTGCAAGAAGCTGGGAGGGAGCAGAGCCAGGGCAGCTGACCCCAACTAGCCAAAGGGGTATTCCATACCATGGAACCTCATGCCCAGTATATAAACTGGGGGGAGTTGGCCAGAAGGGGTGGATCCCTGCTCGGGCACCAGTCAGCAAGTGGTGAGCAATTGCATTGTGCATCACTGGGATTTTCCCTTGGGTTTTATTTTTTTTTTTGTTATATTCCTTTTCATTACTATTATTATTATATTATTATTATTATTATTCTTAGCTAGTAGTGTATTTTATTTTACTTTAGTTATTAAACTGTTCTTATCTCAACCCATGAGTTTTACTTTTTTTCCCTCCTCCTCACCCCACTGGGAGGGGGGAGGGGGAAACGGCTGCGTGGTGCTGAGTTGCTGGCTGGGGTTAAACCATGACAGCCCTTTTTGGCGCCCAACGTGGGCACTACGGGTTGAGATAACGACAGATCTGATCAGAGTGTGTTAAAACAAACTTGTTATAAGTATTCATTGTATTGGTTTGATAGTCACTGGCTACAATGTGGGTTCGTTTGCTCTCAAGTTTGGTGTGTGGTTCTTGAAGTTGCGTTATGTAATGCCCTACTTGCAGTATATGCTCCCTGTTGTGCTGTTTATCACTGTGGGAACCGGGCTAGAGTTATCATGTGGTGTTGTTTGTAACGCTGGCTTATGATATGATAGAAGTGCAGGCCGTGAAACTAATCGGGTGTTTGTACTCGGCATTGTTGTCACCTCTGTACTTCGGGAGCCACCTCTGGGAGACTATTAATAATTGTACCTTTTACCTTTTCTCCTCTGGGAGCCAATCTATGGAGGAGACCTCTCCGTACTTCGGGTGCCACTCCTAGAGAATATTAATAATTGCACTTTCTACCTTTTCTCCTCGGGGAGCCGACCTCTTGGGGAGACATCTTCCCACGTCTTCCCTTTCTCCGCCAGGTTAATTACAATAGCATTGGAGGAGTTTGTAAATTTTGAATCTCCTTGGGATGTTGAACTCAGCATGGTCCTATTGCTAGGAATCAGCCTGTTCCTGAATGTGGTTCAGGTCTTGTCTAGGGTTAAACAACTATTTCAAAAATACCACCCAGAGATCAGCTCCCACGACTGCGGCTACTCAAACTCCGGCGACAGGCACTGCGGCTACTCAAACTCTGGCGACAGGCACTGTGGCTACTCAAACCCAGCGACAAGCACTGTGGCTACTCAAACCACGAAGACAGGCACTGCGGCTACTCAATCCCACAACTGTGGCTACTCAAACCCAGCAATAAGCACTGTGGCTACTCAACCCCGCAACAGGCACTGTGGCACTCAAACCTTGGCGATGGATGATGCAGCTGAACTAGAGAATCAACCGGTGCCAATATCAATCGCCCCTATACAGAAGAGAAATATACAAAAAAATCAGTTGCTTAGCGAAGGATGAAGGTGAAGCAGGGCCATCACGAGAACAGGAGGAAGAGGCAGAACCGAGATAATCACCCGATCCTATCCCCGAGTGAGCTGCGAGATATGCGAAAAGACTTCAGCCGTCATCCAGGCGAGCACATTATCACCTGGCTGCTCCGATGCTGGGATAATGGGGCAAGTAGCTTGGAATTAGAGGGTAAGGAAGCCAAGCAATTGGGATCCCTTTCTAGGGAAGGGGGCATTGACAAGGCGATTGGAAAAAGCACAAGCCCTCAGCCTCTGGAGGCGACTTCTATCGGGTGAGGGAAAGGTACCCTTCAAGGAAGATGTTGTATGTCACCAGGCAAGTGGACCACCATGGAGAGGTATCCAGTACCTGAGGGAATTAGCCGTGGGGAGATGGTTTATTATGACCCAGACGATGGGCAGTTACCCACAGATCCAGATGAAGTCCAATGTGCACGACCCATGTGGCGGAAGTTTGTACGAAGTGCACCATCATCGTATGCCAGCATTGGCAGTAGTGGACTGGAAAGATGAGGAGGGACCAACAGTAGATGAATTGGCTCGCCGACTTCGGCAATACGAAGAAAGTCTCACTTCCTCCCTCGTCGCGGCTGTGGAGAAACTGCCAGACATACTAGCTAGCGAGAAATGGTCCCAAGAGTTCCAGCGATTTGAGGATAAGTTTGGCCGCCCACCTGTACGGACCAATACCTCAGCTATTAGGAGAAGGTATTCTTCTGGGCAAGAGAGAGGAGAGAGAATACCACGGGGTACCCTGTGGTTTTACCTGCTTGACCACGGAGAGGATATGAGAAGTGGGATGGAAAACCTACCTCGTCCTAGATGCACGGGTACGGAATTGCGAGGAAAAACAATACACAATGAGGGTTCTTCCAGGAAAATGGTTGCTTCAGCCTCCAGTGAGCACTGCGAGCGGTGTGGCCGACAGAGTGGAAGGGCTGATCTTACTCCTGATTCTATGAAAAGGAATTCTAATCCATTTTTACAAGAGTGGAGAATCCTATGACCAGGACTAGAGGGGCCCTGCCTCCAGCCAGGCGGAGGAGAGGGACAACCGGGTTTACTGGACTGTGTGGATTCGATGGCCTGGCACATCAGATCCACAGGAGTATAAAGCTCTAGTAGACACCGGTGCACAGTGTACCTAATGCCATCAAGCTATAAAGGGGTAGAACTATTTGTATTTCTGGGGTGACAGGGGGATCTCAACAGTAACTGTATTGGAGGCTGAAATAAGCCTAACTGGGAATGAGTGGCAAAACACCCCATTGTGACTGGCCCAGAGGCCCATGCATTCTTGGCATAGATTATCTCAGGAGAGGGTATTTCAAGGACCCAAAGGGGTACCGGTGGGCCTTTGGTATAGCTGCCTTGGAGACAGAGGGAATTGAACAGTTGTCCACCTTGCCCGGACTCTCTGAGGACCCTTCGGTTGTGGGGTTGCTGAGGGTCGAAGAACAACAGGTGCCAATCGCTACCACAAGGGTGCACCGGCGGCAATATCGCACCAACCGAGACTCCCTGATTCCCATCCATACGCTGATTCGTCGACTGGAGAGCCAAGGAGTGATCAGCAGGACTCGCTCACCCTTTAACAGCCCCATTTGGCCAGTGCGAAAGTCTAATGGAGAATGGAGACTAACAGTGACTATCGTGGCCTGAATGAAGTCACACCACCGCTGAGTGCTGCTGTGCCAGACATGCTAGAACTTCAATATGAACTGGAGTCAAAGCAGCCAAGTGGTACGCCACAATTGATATTGCCAATGCATTTTTCTCAATCCCTTTGGCAGCAGAGTGCCGGCCACAGTTTGCTTTCACTTGGAGGGGCGTCCAGTACACCTGGAATCGACTGCCCCAGGGGTGGAAACACAGCCCCACCATTTGCCATGGACTAATCCAGAAATGCACTGGAAAAAGGTGGAGCTCCAGAACACCTGCAGTACATTGATGACATCATCGTATGGGGCAACACAGCAGAAGAAGTTTTTGAGAAAGGGGAGAAAATAATCCAAATCCTTCTGAAAGCCGGTTTTGCCATAAAACAGAG
Source organism: Gymnogyps californianus (assembly GCF_018139145.2). Lineage (NCBI taxonomy): Eukaryota > Metazoa > Chordata > Aves > Accipitriformes > Cathartidae > Gymnogyps > Gymnogyps californianus. Next base: position 3,530 of record NW_026114176.1, on the reverse strand, counting down.
TAAGGTGAAGGGACCCGCACAGGAGATTCAGTTTTTAGGAATAAAATGGCAAGATGGACGTCGTCACATCCCAATGGATGTGATCAACAAAATAGCAGCTATGTCTCCACCAACTAGTAAACAGGAAACGCAAGCTTTCTTAGGTGTTGTAGGTTTTTGGAGAATGCATATTCCAAATTATAGTCTGATTGTAAGCCCTCTCTATCAAGTGACCCGGAAGAAGAACGATTTTAAATGGGGCCCTGAGCAACAACAAGCCTTTGAACAGATTAAACGGGAGATAGTTCATGCAGTAGCCCTTGGGCCGGTCCGGGCAGGACCAGATGTTAAAAATGTGCTCTACACCGCAGCCGGGGAGAATGGCCCTACCTGGAGTCTCTGGCAGAAAGCACCTGGGGAGACCCGAGGTCGACCCTAGGGTTTTGGAGTCGGGGATATCGAGGATCTGAGGCCCGCTATACTCCAACTGAAAAGGAGATATTAGCAGCATATGAAGGAGTTCGAGCTGCTTCAGAAGTGGTTGGTACTGAAACACAGCTCCTATTAGCACCCCGACTGCCAGTGCTGGCTGGATGTTCAAAGGGAAGGTCCCTTCTACACATCATGCAACTGATGCTACGTGGAGTAAGTGGGTTGCACTGATCACACAACGAAGTCGAATAGGAAACCCCAGTCGCCCAGGAATTCTGGAAGTGATCACAGACTGGCCAGAAGGCAAAGATTTTGGAATATCACCAGAGGAGGAGGTAACGCGTGCTGAAGAGGCCCCACTGTATAATAAACTGCCAGAAAATGAGAGGCAATATGCCCTGTTCACTGATGGGTCCTGTCGCATTGTAGGAAAGCATCGGAGGTGGAAGGCGGCTGTATGGAGTCCTATACGACAAGTTGCAGAAACTGCAGAAGGAGAAGGTGAATCAGTCAGTTTGCAGAGGTGAAAGCCATCCAGCTGGCTTTAGACATTGCTGAACGAGAAAAATGGCCAATACTTTATCTCTATACTGACTCATGGATGGTGGCAAATGCTCTGTGGGGGTGGTTGCAGCAATGGAAGCGGAGTAATGGCAACGCAGAGGTAAACCCATCTGGGCTGCCATTGTGGCAAGATATTGCTGCCCGGCTAGAGAACTGGTTGTGAAAGTACGTCACGTAGATGCTCATGTACCTAAGAGCCGGGCCACTGAGGAACATCAAAACAATCAACAGGTAGACAAGGCTGCTAGGATTGAAGTAGCTCAGGTAGATCTGGATTGGCAGCATAAGGGTGAATTATTCATGGCTCGGTGGGCCCACGACACCTCAGGCCATCAGGGAAGAGATGCAACATATAGATGGGCTCGATCGAGGGGTGGACCTGACCATGGACACTATCGCACAGGTCATCCATGAATGTGAAACATGCGCTGCAATTAAGCAAGCCAAGCGGTTAAAGCCTCTTTGGTATGGAGGACGATGGCTGAAATACAAATATGGAGAGGCCTGGCAGATTGACTATATCACACTCCCACAAACCCGTCAAGGCAAGCGCCATGTGCTTACAATGGTGGAAGCAACCACCGGCTGGCTGGAAACATATCCCGTGCCCCATGCCACCGCCCGGAACACTATCCTGGGCCTCGAGAAGCAAATCTTATGGCGACACGGTACCCCAGAAAGAATTGAGTCAGACAACGGGACTCATTTCCGGAACAATCTCATAGACACCTGGGCCAAAGAGCACGGCATTGAGAGTGGGTGTATCACATCCCCTATCATGCACCAGCCTCTGGGAAAATCGAGCGATACAATGGACTGTTAAAGACTACATTGAGAGCAATGGGTGGTGGGACTTTCAAACATTGGGATACACATCTAGCAAAGGCCACCTGGTTAGTCAACACTAGAGGATCTGCCAATCGAGCTGGCCCTGCCCAATCAGAACTTTTACGTACTGTAGAAGGGGATAAAGTCCCTGTAGTGCACATAAAAAATATGCTAGGAAACAGTTGGGTTACTCCTGCCTCAGGCAAAGGCAAACCCATTCGTGGGATTGCTTTTGCTCAAGGGCCTGGGTGCACTTGGTGGGTGATGCGGAAGGATGGGGAAGTCCGATGTGTGCCTCAAGGGGATTTGATTTTAGGTGAGAACAGCCAATAGATTAAATTGTATGCTATTAATTGCTATATAATCCTGCCACTGTATGTCATCATTATTATAATTATATGCTATATTAATGGTATTACAGTAAGAATTACTTAGATTAATGAAGAATGAACTTTGACAAAACTGAGTGAAGTGCAGTAGTGATGGAACCAGGACTGACTGCATGCAACAATCCGACACCACACACCATCCTCCTGCTGCGCCCAATGTCACCTGCCTGCCACATCACACCGAAGCCCAATCCTGTTCTGCCGACTGAGCGGACTTTGCATCATCCCTCCTGCCCAGACAGACTGTTACGATAGATGGAGCTCAAAGTCATGGACTGAATGAACTCAACAGACATTTGATAGAGATGGCCCATAGACCGGGAATGATATCTATACGTGTATATATTAAAAGACAGGAAAGGTGATGGTGATTAATTGGAAATGTATTGGAAAGTGTGGGATCTGGGCATAACGTAAATGGTATAGAATAAGGGGTGGATATTGTCCTGGTTTCGGCTGGGACAGAGTTAACTTTCTTTTAGTAGCTGGTACAGTGCTGTGTTTTGGATTTAGTGTGAGAATGATGTTGATAACACTCTGATGTTTTAGTTGTTGCTAAGTAGCGCTTATCTTAAGCCAAGGACTTTTCAGTTTCCCATGCTCTGCCAGCAAGCAGGTGTGCAAGAAGCTGGGAGGGAGCAGAGCCGGGGCAGCTGACCTGAACTAGCCAAAGGGTATTCCATACCATGGAACGTCATGCCCAGTATATAAACAGGGGGGAGTGGCCGGGAGGGCGGATCGCTGCTTGGGCATCGGTCAGCGGGTGGTGAGCAATTGCATTGTGCATCACTGGTTTTTTTTTTTTTCTTTTGTTTGTTATTCCTTTTCATTACTATTATTATTATTATTTTTCTAGTTAGTATTATTTATTTTACTTTAGTTATTAAACTGTTCTTATCTCAACCCACGAGTTTTACTTTTTTTTTCTTTCCTCCTCCTCACCCCACTGGGAGGGGGAGGGGGAAGCGGCTGCGTGGTGCTAGTTGCTGACTGGGGTTAAACCACGACAGTAGCCCACCCCTTAGCATGAGTAATTTGATTGATCTACGCAGCTGTATTGTAACATATATAAACCCTGCTTTCCTCTGTACCGGGGTCCTCCATGCTTTAGGCTGGGCACCCCTATGCGCATAGCTAACGTGAGAGAATAAATTCCCTTGGTAATTCTATGCTAAGCATCCTTGTCTCCCTCCTTGGCCGGTGAAGAACTGACTTTTACACTATTCTCCATAGAAAATGCCAATATATATCTAAACTGCTTCCATTTTAATTGAAATAACAGAAAAATTATGTACAAAAATCATTCAACAATTAGTACAGAAGAAGCTCTACCATACA
>NW_026114175.1:0-32128 GCF_018139145.2 Gymnogyps californianus | reverse complement strand
GTTTTTTTCAGACTTCTTCTATGCTACTGTTATCCCTGTGCTGTTTTCTTTTAATCTCTTGTCGTCTGTTCCTTAGTTGCCGTCGCGTTTTGGATATTGTTTTCTACGTGTCCGTTGTAGTTCGCTGTCCCATTTTTATTTTTGCCCTTTACTTTCTTCATCCCCGTCGCTTTTTAAACATTCTTCTTTTTGCCTGCTTTTTTTCCCTTCACTGGCTTGTTAAAATTATTTCTTCTCTGGCTTCTCTGCCGTCACTTTTTAGACTTTCTTTCTACGTCTCCGTTCTCGATCGCTGTCCCTACGTTTTAATTTTTTCCCTTTCTTTCCCTAAACCCCCTCACTTTTAAAATTTTCTTTCTACGCCTACTTTTATTCCCTTTGCTGTTTTTTTGAACTATTCCTGGTGCTTCCTTAGTGCCCTCGCTTTTTAAATTTTCTTTCTACGTCTCCGTTTCCGTTCGCTGTCCCTACGTTTTAATTTTTTACCTTTTTGCCCTAATCCCCGCTCACATTTAAAATTTTCTTTCTACGCCTACTTTTATTCCCTTTGCTGTTTTTTTTAGAACTATTCCTGGTGCTTCCTTAGTGCCCTCGCTCTTTAAATTTTCTTTCTACATCAGCGTTATAGTTGGCTGCCCCTGCCTTGTAATTTTTTCCCTTTTTTCCCCCTAATGCCCTTCGCTTTTTCAGTCTTCTTTCTATCCCTACGTTTATTCCCTTTGCTGGTTTTTTAGAACTCTTCCTTGTGTTTCCTTAGTGCCCTTGCTTCTTAAGTTTTCTCTAGACCTCTCCGTTGTAGTTCACGGTCCTGTTTTGTAATTGTTTCCTTATTTCCTTAATCACCCTTGCTTTTAAAATGTTCCGTCTACTTTTATCCCGTTCGCAGTCTTTATTTGCCTACCTTTGACTTATTTTCTGTCTTTCCTTAGTGCCCTCACTTCTTAGGTATTGTTTTCTACGTCTGCGTTTTAGTTTGCTGTCCCTAGTTTGTAGTTCTTTCCTTTATTTCCCTAATGCCTATTGCTTTTTCAGACTTCTTTCTATGCCTACGTTTATTCCCTTTGCTGGTTTTTTGTAATCCTGTCTTGTCTGTCCTTAGTGCCGTCGCGTTTTGGATATTGTTTTCTACGTGTCCGTTTAGTTCGCTGTCCCCATTTCTTATTTTTGCCCTTTACTTTCTTCATCCCCGTCGCTTTTTAAACATTCTTTCTTTGCCTGCTTTTTTCCCCTTCACTGGCTTGTTAAAATTATTTCTTCTCTGGCTTCTCTGCCGTCACTTTTTAGACTTTCTTTCTACGTCTCCGTTCTCGATCGCTGTCCCTACGTTGAATGTTTCCCTTGCTTTCCCTGATCCCCCTCACTTTTAAAGTTTTCTTTCTATGCCTACTTGTATTCCCTTGGCTGGTTTTTTTTTAAGACTTATTCCTGGTGCTTCCTTAGTGCCCTCGCTTTTTAAGTTTTCTTTCTACGCCTCCGTTACAGTTGGCTGTCCCTCCGTTTCAATTTTTTCCCTTTCTTTCCCTAAACCCCCTCACATTTAAAATTTTCTTTCTATGCCTACTTGTATTCCCTTGGCTGTTTTTTTTTAGAATTATTCCTTATGCTTCCTTAGTGCCCTTGCTTTTTGAATTTTCTCTCTCATCTATGTTATCGTCAGCTGTCCCTCCGTTTTAATTTTTTCCCTTTTTTCCCTAATGCCCATCGCTTTTTCAGTCTTCTTTCTATGCCTACTTTTATTCCCTTTGCTGGTTTTTTAGAACTCTTCCTTGTGTTTCCTTAGTGCCCTTGCTTCTTAAGTTTTCTCTAGACCTCTCCATTGTAGTTCACGGTCCCTGTTTTGTAATTGTTTCCTTATTTCCTTAATCACCCTTGCTTTTAAAATGTTCCGTCTACTTTTATCCCGTTCGCAGTGTTTATTTGTCTACCTTTATCTTTGACTCATTTTTTGTCTTTCCTGTAGTGCCGTCGCGTTTTGGATATTGTTTTCTATGTGTCCGTTGTAGTTCGCTGTCCCCATTTCTTTTTTTGCCCTTTACTTTCTTCATCCCCGTCGCTTTTTAAACATTCTTTCTTTGCCTGCTTTTTTCCCTTCACTGTCTTGTTAAAATTATTTCTTCTCTGGCTTCTCTGCCGTCACTTTTTAGACTTTCTTTCTACGTCTCCGTTCTCGATCGCTGTCCCTACGTTTTAATTTTTTCCCTTTCTTTCCCTAAACCCCTCACATTTAAAATTTTCTTTCTACGCCTACTTTTATTCCCTTTGCTGTTTTTTTGAACTATTCCTGGTGCTTCCTTAGTGCCCTCGCTTTTTAAATTTTCTTTCTACATCTACGTTATAGTTGGCTGACCCTGCCTTGTAATTTTTTCCCTTTTTTCCCCCTAATGCCCTTCGCTTTTTCAGTCTTCTTTCTATCCCTACGTTTATTCCCTTTGCTGGTTTTTAGAACTCTTCCTTGTCTTTCCTTAGTGCCCTTGCTTCTTAAGTTTTCTCTAGACCTCTCCGTTGTAGTTCACGGTCCCTATTTTGTAATTGTTTCCTTATTTCCTTAATCACCCTTGCTTTTAAAATGTGCCATCTACTTTATCCCGTTCGCAGTCTTTATTTGCCTACCTTTGACTTATTTTCTGTCTTTCCTTAGTGCCCTCGCTTCTCAGGTATTGTTTGCTACGTCTGCGTTTTAGTTTGCTGTCCCTATTTTGTAATTCTTTCCTTTATTTCCCTAATGCCTATTGCTTTTTCAGACTTCTTTCTATGCCTACGTTTATTCCCTGTGCTGGTTTTTGTAATTCTGTCTTGTCTGTCCTTAGTGCCGTCGCGTTTTGGATATTGTTTTCTACGTGTCCGTTGTTCGCTGTCCCCATTTCTTATTTTTGCCCTTTACTTTCTTCATCCCCGTCGCTTTTTAAACATTCTTTCTTTGCCTGCTTTTTTTCCCTTCACTGTTGTTAAAATTATTTCTTCTCTGGCTTCTCTGCCGTCACTTTTTAGACTTTCTTTCTACGTCTCCGTTCTCGATCGCTGTCCCTACGTTTGAATTTTTTCCCTTGCTTTCCCTGATCCCCCTCACTTTTAAAGTTTTCTTTCTATGCCTGCTTGTATTCCCTTTGGCTGGTTTTTTTAGAATTATTCCTGGTGCTTCCTTAGTGCCCTCGCTTTTTAAATTTTCTTTCTACGTCTCCGTTTCCGTTCGCTGTCCCTACGTTTTAATTTTTTGTCCTTTTTTGCCCTAATCCCCCTCACATTTAAAATTTTCTTTCTATGCCTACTTTTATTCCCTTTGCTGTTTTTTTTAGAACTATTCCTGGTGCTTCCTTAGTGCCCTCGCTCTTTAAATTTTCTTTCTACATCAGCGTTATAGTTGGCTGCCCCTGCCTTGTAATTTTTTCCCTCTGTTTCCCCCTAATGCCCTTCGCTTTTTCAGTCTTCTTTCTATCCCTACGTTTATTCCCTTTGCTGGTTTTTTAGAACTCTTCCTTGTGTTTCCTTAGTGCCCTTGCTTCTTAAGTTTTCTCTAGACCTCTCCGTTGTAGTTCACGGTCCCTATTTTGTAATTTTTCCTTATTTCCTTAATCACCCTTGCTTTTAAAATGTTCCATCTACTTTTATCCCGTTCGCAGTCTTTATTTGCCTACCTTTGACTTATTTTCTGTCTTTCCTTAGTGCCCTCGCTTCTTAGGTATTGTTTTACGTCTGCGTTTTAGTTTGCTGTCCCTATTTTGAGTTCTTTCCTTTATTTCCCTAATGCCTATTGCTTTTTCAGACTTCTTTCTATGCCTACTTTTATTCCCTGTGCTGGTTTTTGTAATCCTGTCTTGTCTGTCCTTAGTGCCGTCACGTTTGGATATTGTTTTCTACGTGTCCGTTGTAGTTCGCTGTCCCCATTTCTTATTTTTGCCCTTTACTTTCTTCATCCCCGTCGCTTTTTAAACATTCTTTCTTTGCCTGCTTTTTTCCCCTTCACTGGCTTGTTAAAATTATTTCTTCTCTGGCTTCTCTCCGCGTCACTTTTTAGACTTTCTTTCTACGTCTCCGTTCTCGATCGCTGTCCCTACGTTTGAATGTTTCCCTTGCTTTCCCTGATCCCCCTCACTTCTTAAGTTTTCTTTCTATGCCTACTTGTATTCCCTTGGCTGGTTTTTTTTAGAATTATTCCTGGTGCTTCCTTAGTGCCCTCGCTTTTTAAATTTTCTTTCTACATCTACGTTACAGTTGGCTGTCCCTCCGTTTCAATTTTTTCCCTTTCTTTCCCTGATGCCCCTCACATTTAAAATTTTCTTTCTATGCCTACTTGTATTCCCTTGGCTGTTTTTTTTTAGAATTATTCCTTATGCTTCCTTAGTGCCCTTGCTTTTTGAATTTTCTCTCTCATCTATGTTATCGTCAGCTGTCCCTCCGTTTTAATTTTTTCCCTTTTTTCCCTAATGCCCATCGCTTTTTCAGTCTTCTTTCTATGCCTACTTTTATTCCCTTTGCTGGTTTTTTAGAACTCTTCCTTGTGTTTCCTTAGTGCCCTTGCTTCTTAAGTTTTCTCTAGACCTCTCCGTTGTAGTTCACGGTCCCTGTTTTGTAATTGTTTCCTTATTTCCTTAATCACCCTTGCTTTTAAAATGTTCCGTCTACTTTTATCCCGTTCGCAGTGTTTATTTGTCTACCTTTATCTTTGACTTATTTTTGTCTTTCCTGTAGTGCCGTCGCGTTTTGGATATTGTTTTGTAAGTGTCCGTTGTAGTTCGCTGTCCCCATTTCTTATTTTTGCCCTTTACTTTCTTCATCCCCGTCGCTTTTTAAACATTCTTTCTTTGCCTGCTTTTTTCCCCCTTCACTGGCTTGTTAAAATTATTTCTTCTCTGGCTTCTCTGCCGTCACTTTTTAGACTTTCTTTCTACGTCTCCGTTTCGTTCGCTGTCCCTACGTTTTAATTTTTTCCTTTTTGCCCTAATCCCCCTCACATTTAAAATTTTCTTTCTACGCCTACTTTATTCCCTTTGCTGTTTTTTTTAGAACTATTCCTGGTGCTTCCTTAGTGCCCTCGCTCTTAAATTTTCTTTCTACATCTCTGTTTCCGTTCGCTGTCCCTACGTTTTAATTTTTCCCTTTTCCCCCTAATGCCCTTCGCTTTTTCAGTCTTCTTTCTATCCCTACGTTTATTCCCTTTGCTGGTTTTTTAGAACTCTTCCTTGTGTTTCCTTAGTGCCCTTGCTTCTTAAGTTTTCTCTAGACCTCTCCGTTGTAGTTCACGGTCCCTATTTGTAATTGTTTCCTTATTTCCTTAATCACCCTTGCTTTTAAAATGTTCCATCTACTTTTATCCCGTTCGCAGTCTTTATTTGCCTACCTTTGACTTATTTCTGTCTTCCTTAGTGCCCTCGCTTCTCAGGTATTGTTTGCTACGTCTGCGTTTTAGTTTGCTGTCCCTAGTTTTGTAGTTCTTTCCTTTATTTCCTAATGCCTATTGCTTTTTCAGACTTCTTTCTATGCCTACGTTTATTCCCTGTGCTGGTTTTTTGTAACCTGTCTTGTCTGTCCTTAGTGCCGTCGCGTTTTGGATATTGTTTTCTACGTGTCCGTTGTAGTTCGCTGTCCCCATTTCTTATTTTTGCCCTTTACTTTCTTCATCCCCGTCGCTTTTTAAACATTCTTTCTTGCCTGCTTTTTCCCCTTCACTGGCTTGTTAAAATTATTTCTTCTCTGGCTTCTCTGCGTCACTTTTTGACTTTCTTTCTACGTCTCCGTTCTCGATCGCTGTCCCTACGTTTAATGTTTCCCTTGCTTTCCCTGATCCCTCACTTTTAAGTTTTCTTTCTATGCCTACTTGTATTCCCTTGGCTGGTTTTTTTAAGAACTTATTCCTGGTGCTTCCTTAGTGCCCTCGCTTTTTAAATTTTCTTTCTACATCTACGTTACAGTTGGCTGTCCCTCCGTTTCAATTTTTCCCTTTCTTTCCCTGAATCCCCCTCACATTTAAAATTTTCTTTCTATGCCTACTTTATTCCCTTTGGCTGTTTTTTTTTAGAATTATTCCTTATGCTTCCTTAGTGCCCTTGCTTTTTGAATTTTCTCTTCATCTATGTTATCGTCAGCTGTCCCTCCGTTTTAATTTTTCCCTTTTTCCCTAATGCCCATCGCTTTTTCAGTCTTCTTTCTATGCCTACTTTTATTCCCTTTGCTGGTTTTTTAGAACTCTTCCTTGTCTTTCCTAGTGCCTTGCTTTCTTAAGTTTCTCTAGACCTCCCGTTGTAGTTCACGGTCCCTGTTTTGTAATTGTTTTCCTTATTTCCTTAATCACCTTGCTTTTAAATGTTCTGTCTACTTTTATCCCGTTCGCAGTGTTTATTTGTCTACCTTTATCTTTGACTTATTTTTTGTCTTTCTTGTAGTGCCGTCGCGTTTTGGATATTGTTTTGTAAGTGTCCGTTGTAGTTCGCTGTCCCATTTCTTATTTTTGCCCTTTACTTTCTTCATCCCCGTCGCTTTTTAAACATTCTTTCTTTGCCTGCTTTTTTCCCCTTCACTGGCTTGTTAAAATTATTTCTTCTCTGGCTTCTCTGCCGTCACTTTTTAGACTTTCTTTCTACGTCTCCGTTTCCGTTCGCTGTCCCTACGTTTTATTTTTTACCTTTTTGCCCTAATCCCCGCTCACATTTAAAATTTTCTTTCTACGCCTACTTTTATTCCCTTTGCTGTTTTTTTAGAACTATTCTGGTGCTTCCTTAGTGCCCTCGCTCTTTAAATTTTCTTTCTACATCTCTGTTTCCGTTCGCTGTCCCTACGTTTTAATTTTTCCCTTTTCCCCCCTAATGCCCTCGCTTTTTCAGTTTCTTTCTATCCCTAACGTTTATTCCCTTTGCTGGTTTTTTAGAACTCTTCCTTGTGTTTCCTTAGTGCCCTTGCTTCTTAAGTTTTCTCTAGACCTCTCCGTTGTAGTTCACGGTCCCTATTTTGTAATTGTTTCCTTATTCCTTAATCACCCTTGCTTTTAAAATGTTCCATCTACTTTTATCCCGTTCGCAGTCTTTATTGCTACCTTTGACTTATTTTCTGTCTTTCCTTAGTGCCCGCTTCTCAGGTATTGTTTGCTACGTCTGCGTTTTTAGTTTGCTGTCCCTATTTTGTAGTTCTTTCCTTATTTCCCTAATGCCTATTGCTTTTCAGACTTCTTTATGCCTACGTTTATTCCCTGTGGTTTTTGTAATCCTGTTTGTCTGTCTTAGTGCTGTCGCGTTTTGGATATTTTTTCTCGTGTCGTTGTAGTTCGCTTCCCCATTTCTTATTTTGCCCTTTACTTTCTTCATCCCGTCGCTTTTTAAACATTCTTTCTTGCCTGCTTTTTTCCCCTTCACTGGCTTGTTAAAATTATTTCTTCTCTGGCTTCTCTGCTGTCACTTTTTAGACTTTCTTTCTACGTCTCCGTTCTCGATCGCTGTCCCTACGTTTGAATGTTTCCCTTGCTTTCCTGATCCCCTCACTTCTTAAGTTTTCTTTCTATGCCTACTTGTATCCCTTTGCTGTTTTTTTTTTAAGACTTATTCCTGGTGCTTCCTTAGTGCCCTCGCTTTTTAAATTTTCTTTCTACGCTCCGTTACAGTTGGCTGTCCTACGTTTTCAATTTTTTCCTTTCTTCCTGATCCCCTCACATTTAAAATTTTCTTTCTATGCTACTTGTATTCCCTTGGCTGTTTTTTTTTAGAATTATTCCTTATGCTTCCTTAGTGCCCTTGCTTTTTGAATTTTCTCTCTCATCTATGTTATCGTCAGCTGTCCTCCGTTTTAATTTTTCCCTTTTTTCCCTATGCCATCGCTTTTTCAGTCTTCTTTCTATGCCTACTTTTATTCCCTTGCTGGTTTTTTAGAACTCTCCTTGTGTTTCCTTAGTGCCCATGCTTCTTAAGTTTTCTCTAGACCTCTCCGTTGTAGTTCACGGTCCCTGTTGTAATGTTTCCTTATTTCCTTAATCACTTGCTTTTAAAATGTCCGTCTACTTTTATCCCGTTCGCAGTGTTTATTTTGTCTACCTTATCTTTGACTTATTTTTTGTCTTTCCTGTGCCGTCGCGTTTTGGATATTGTTTTGTAATGTCCGTTGTAGTTCGCTGTCCCCATTTCTTATTTTTGCCCTTTACTTTCTTCATCCCCGTCGCTTTTTAAACATTCTTTCTTTGCCTGCTTTTTTTTTCCTTCACTGGCTTGTTAAATTATCTTCTCTGGCTTCTCTGCCGTCACTTTTTAGACTTTCTTTCTACGTCTCCGTTCTCGATCGCTGTCCCTACGTTTTAATTTTTCCCTTTCTTTCCCTAAACCCCTCACTTTAAAATTTTCTTTCTACGCCTACTTTATTCCCTTTGCTGTTTTTTTTAGAACTATTCCTGGTGCTTCCTTAGTGCCCTCGCTTTTTTAAATTTTCTTTCTACGTCTCCGTTTCCGTTCGCTGTCCCTACGTTTTAATTTTTTTACCTTTTTGCCCTAATCCCCGCTCACATTTAAAATTTCTTTCTACGCCTACTTTTATCCCTTTGCTGTTTTTTTTTAGAACTATTCCTGGTGCTTCCTTAGTGCCCTCGCTCTTTAAATTTTTCTTCTACATCAGCGTTATAGTTGGCTGCCCCTGCCTTGTAATTTTCCCTTTTTCCCCCTAATGCCCTTCGCTTTTTCAGTCTTTTTCTATCCCTACGTTTATTCCCTTTGCTGGTTTTTTAGAACTCTTCCTTGTGTTTCCTTAGTGCCCTTGCTTCTTAAGTTTTCTCTAGACCTCTCCGTTGTAGTTCACGGTCCCATTTTGTAATGTTTCCTTCCTTATCCTTAATCCCTTGCTTTTAAAATGTTCCATCTACTTTTATCCCGTTCGCAGTCTTTATTTGCCTACCTTTGACTTATTTTCTGTCTTTCCTTAGTGCCCTCGCTTCTCAGGTATTGTTTGCTACGTCTGCGTTTTTAGTTTGCTGTCCCTAGTTTGTAGTTCTTTCCTTTATTTCCCTAATGCCTATTGCTTTTTCAGACTTCTTTCTATGCCTACATTTATTCCCTGTGCTGGTTTTTTGTAATCCTGTCTTGTCTGTCCTTAGTGCCGTCGCGTTTTGGATATTGTTTTCTCTAAGTGTCCGTTTAGTTCGCTGTCCCCATTTTTATTTTTGCCCTTTACTTTCTTCATCCCCGTCGCTTTTTAAACATTCTTTCTTTGCCTGCTTTTTTCCCCTTCACTGGCTTGTTAAAATTATTCTTCTCTGGCTTCTCTGCCGTCACTTTTTAGACTTTCTTTCTACGTCTCCGTTCTCGATCGCTGTCCCTACGTTTGAATGTTTCCCTTGCTTTCCCTGATCCCCCTCACTTCTTAAGTTTTCTTTCTATGCCTACTTGTATTCCCTTGGCTGGTTTTTTTTTTAAGACTTATTGCTGGTGCTTCCTTAGTGCCCTCGCTTTTTAAATTTTCTTTCTACATCTACGTTACAGTTGGCTGTCCCCTCCGTTTCAATTTTTTCCCTTTCTTTTCCCTGATCCCCCTCACATTTAAAATTTCTTTCTATGCCTACTTGTATTCCCTTGGCTGTTTTTTTTTTAGAATTATTCCTTATGCTTCCTTAGTGCCCTTGCTTTTTGAATTTTCTCTCTCATCTATGTTATCGTCAGCTGTCCCTCCGTTTAATTTTTTCCCTTTTTTCCCTAATGCCCATCGCTTTTTCAGTCTTCTTTCTATGCCTACTTTTATTCCCTTTGCTGGTTTTTTAGAACTCTTCCTTGTCTTTCCCTAGTGCCCTTGCTTCTTAAGTTTTCTCTAGACCTCTCCGTTGTAGTTCACGGTCCCTGTTTTTGTAATTGTTTCCTTATTTCCTTAATCACCCTTGCTTTTAAAATGTTCCGTCTACTTTTATCCCGTTCGCAGTGTTTATTTGTCTACCTTTATCTTTGACTTATTTTTTGTCTTTCTTGTAGTGCCGTCGCGTTTTGGATATTGTTTTGTAAGTGTCCGTTGTAGTTCGCTGTCCCCATTTCTTATTTTTGCCCTTTACTTTCTTCATCCCCGTCGCTTTTTAAACATTCTTTCTTTGCCTGCTTTTTTCCCCCTTCACTGGCTTGTTAAAATTATTTCTTCTCTGGCTTCTCTGCCGTCACTTTTTAGACTTTCTTTCTACGTCTCCGTTTCCGTTCGCTGTCCCTACGTTTTAATTTTTTTACCTTTTTGCCCTAATCCCCGCTCACATTTAAAATTTTCTTTCTACGCCTACTTTTATTCCCTTTGCTGTTTTTTTTAGAACTATTCCTGGTGCTTCCTTAGTGCCCTCGCTCTTTAAATTTTCTTTCTACATCTCTGTTTCCGTTCGCTGTCCCTACGTTTTAATTTTTTCCCTTTTTCCCCCCTAATGCCCTTCGCTTTTTCAGTCTTCTTTCTATCCTACGTTTATTCCCTTTGCTGGTTTTTTAGAACTCTTCCTTGTGTTTCCTTAGTGCCCTTGCTTCTTAAGTTTTCTCTAGACCTCTCCGTTGTAGTTCACGGTCCCTATTTTGTAATTGTTCCTTATTTCCTTAATCACCCTTGCTTTTAAAATGTTCCATCTACTTTTATCCGTTCGCAGTCTTTATTTGCCTACCTTTGACTTATTTTCTGTCTTTCCTTAGTGCCTCGCTTCTCAGGTATTGTTTGCTACGTCTGCGTTTTAGTTTGCTGTCCCTATTTTGTAGTTCTTTCCTTTATTTCCCTAATGCCTATTGCTTTTTCAGACTTCTTTCTATGCCTACATTTATTCCTGTGCTGGTTTTTTGTAATCCTGTCTTGTCTGTCCTTAGTGCCGTCGCGTTTTGGATATTGTTTTTCTACGTGTCCGTTGTAGTTCGCTGTCCCCATTTCTTATTTTTGCCCTTTACTTTCTTCATCCCCGTCGCTTTTTAAACATTCTTTCTTTGCCTGCTTTTTCCCCTTCACTGGCTTTGTTAAAATTATTTCTTCTCTGGCTTCTCTGCCGTCACTTTTTAGACTTTCTTTCTACGTCTCCGTTTCCGTCGCTGTCCCCGTTTTAATTTTTTTACCTTTTTCCCTAATCCGCTCACTTTAAAATTTTCTTTCTACGCCTACTTTTATTCCCTTTGCTGTTTTTTTTAGAACTTTCCTGGTGCTTCCTTAGTGCCCTCGCTTTTAAATTTTCTTTCTACATCTCTGTTACCGTTGCTGTCCCTACGTTTTAATTTTTTCCCTTTTTTCCCCTGATGCCCCTCACTTTTTCAGTCTTCTTTCTATGCCTACGTTTATTCCCTTGGCTGGTTTTTTAGAATCTTTCCTTGTGTTCCTTAGTGCCCTTGCTTTTAATTTTCTCTAGACTCTCCGTTAGTTTTCACGTCCCTGTTTTAATTTTTTCCTTATTCCTTAATCACTCCTTCTTTTAAAATGTTCCATCTACTTTTATCCCTTCGCTCTTTATTTGCCTACCTTTGACTTATTTTCTGTCTTTCCTTAGTGCCCTCGCTTCTTATATGTTTTCTACGTCTCCGTTGTTAGTTTGCTGTCCCTATTTTGTAATTCTTTCCTTTATTTCCCCTAATGCCTATGCTTTTCAGACTTTCTTTCTATGCCTACGTTTTATTCCCTTTGCTGGTTTTTTGTATCCTGTCTTGTCTGTCCTTAGTGCCGTCGCGTTTTGGATATTGTTTTCTACGTGTCCGTTGTAGTTCGCTGTCCCCATTTCTTATTTTTGCCCTTTACTTTCTTCATCCCCGTCGCTTTTTAAACATTCTTTCTTTGCCTGCTTTTTTCCCTTCACTGGCTTGTTAAATTATTTCTTCTCTGGCTTCTCTGCCGTCACTTTTTAGACTTTCTTTCTACGTCTCCGTTCTCGATCGCTGTCCCTACGTTTTAATTTTTTCCCTTTCTTTCCCTAAACCCCCACATTTAAAATTTTCTTTCTACGCCTACTTTTATTCCCTTTGCTGTTTTTTTTAGAACTATTCCTGGTGCTTCCTTAGTGCCCTCGCTTTTTAAATTTTCTTTCTACGTCTCTGTTTCCGTTCGCTGTCCCTACGTTTTAATTTTTTTACCTTTTTGCCCTAATCCCCGCTCACATTTAAAATTTTCTTTCTACGCCTACTTTTATTCCCTTTGCTGTTTTTTTAGAACTATTCCTGGTGCTTCCTTAGTGCCCTCGCTCTTTAAATTTTCTTTCTACATCAGCGTTATAGTTGGCTGCCCCTGCCTTGTAATTTTTTCCCTTTTTTCCCCCTAATGCCCTTCGCTTTTTCAGTCTTCTTTCTATCCCTACGTTTATTCCCTTTGCTGGTTTTTTAGAACTCTTCCTTGTGTTTCCTTAGTGCCCTTGCTTCTTAAGTTTTCTCTAGACCTCTCCGTTGTAGTTCACGGTCCCTGTTTTGTAATTGTTTCCTTATTTCCTTAATCACCCTTGCTTTTAAAATGTTCCGTCTACTTTTATCCCGTTCGCAGTCTTTATTTGCCTACCTTTGACTTATTTTCTGTCTTTCCTTAGTGCCCTCGCTTCTTAGGTATTGTTTTCTACGTCTGCGTTTTAGTTTGCTGTCCCTAGTTTGTAGTTCTTTCCTTTATTTCCCTAATGCCTATTGCTTTTTCAGACTTCTTTTTATGCCTACGTTTATTCCCTTTGCTGGTTTTTTGTAATCCTGTCTTGTCTGTCCTTAGTGCCGTCGCGTTTGGATATTGTTTTCTAAGTGTCCGTTTAGTTCGCTGTCCCCATTTCTTATTTTTGCCCTTTACTTTCTTCATCCCCGTCGCTTTTTAAACATTCTTTCTTTGCCTGCTTTTTTCCCTTCACTGGCTTGTTAAAATTATTTCTTCTCTGGCTTCTCTGCCGTCACTTTTTAGACTTTCTTTCTACGTCTCCGTTCTCGATCGCTGTCCCTACGTTTGAATGTTTCCCTTGCTTTCCCTGATCCCCCTCACTTTTAAAGTTTTCTTTCTATGCCTACTTGTATTCCCTTGGCTGTTTTTTTTTAAGACTTATTCTGGTGCTTCCTTAGTGCCCTCGCTTTTTAAATTTTCTTTCTACGCTCCGTTACAGTTGGCTGTCCCTCCGTTTTAATTTTTTCCCTTTCTTTCCCTAAACCCCTCACATTTAAAATTTTCTTTCTATGCCTACTTGTATTCCCTTGCTGTTTTTTTTTAGAATATTCCTGTGCTTCCTTAGTGCCCTTGCTTTTTGAAATTTTCTTCTCATCTGTTATCGTCAGCTGCCTCCGTTTTAATTTTTTCCCTTTTTCCCCTAATGCCATCGCTTTTCAGTCTTCTTTCTATGCCTACTTTTATTCCCTTTGCTGGTTTTTTAGAACTCTTCCTTGTGTTTCCTTAGTGCCCTTGCTTCTAAGTTTTCTCTAGACCTCTCCGTTGTAGTTCACGGTCCCTATTTTGTAATTGTTTCCTTATTTCCTTAATCACCCTTGCTTTTAAAATGTTCCATCTACTTTTATCCCGTTCGCAGTCTTTATTTGCCTACCTTTGACTTATTTTCTGTCTTTCCTTAGTGCCCTCGCTTCTCAGGTATTGTTTGCTACGTCTGCGTTTTAGTTTGCTGTCCCTATTTGTATTCTTTCCTTTATTTCCCTAATGCCTATTGCTTTTCAGACTTCTTTCTATGCCTACTTTATTCCCTGTGCTGGTTTTTTGTAATCTGTCTTGTCTGTCCTTAGTGCCGTCGCGTTTTGGATATTGTTTTCTACGTGTCCGTTGTAGTTCGCTGTCCCCTTCTTATTTTGCCCTTTACTTTCTTCATCCCCGTCCTTTTTAAACATTCTTTCTTTGCCTGCTTTTTTCCCTTCACTGGCTTGTTAAAATTATTCTTCTCTGGCTTCTCTGCCGTCACTTTTAGACTTTCTTTCTACGTCTCCGTTCTCGATCGCTGTCCCTACGTTTGAATTTTTCCCTTGCTTTCCCTGATCCCCCTCACTTTTAAAGTTTCTT
Source organism: Gymnogyps californianus (assembly GCF_018139145.2). Lineage (NCBI taxonomy): Eukaryota > Metazoa > Chordata > Aves > Accipitriformes > Cathartidae > Gymnogyps > Gymnogyps californianus. Next base: position 18,223 of record NW_026114175.1, on the reverse strand, counting down.
TCTATGCCTACTTGTATTCCCTTGGCTGGTTTTTTTAGAATTATTCCTGGTGCTTCCTTAGTGCCCTCGCTTTTTAAATTTTCTTTCTACGTCTCCGTTTCCGTTGCTGTCCCTACGTTTAATTTTTCCTACTTTTTCCCTAATCCCCCTCACATAAAATTTTCTTTCTATGCCTACTTTTATTCCCTTTGCTGTTTTTTTTGAACTATTCCTGGTGCTTCCTTAGTGCCCTCGCTCTTTAAATTTTCTTTCTACATCACGTTATAGTTGGCTGCCCTGCCTTTGTAATTTTTTCCCTTTTTTCCCTAATGCCCTTCGCTTTTAGTCTTCTTTCTATCCCTTTTATTCCCTTTGCTGGTTTTTTAGAACTCTTCCTTGTTTCCTTAGTGCCTTGCTTCTTAAGTTTTCTCTAGACCTCTCCGTTGTAGTTCACGGTCCCTATTTTGTAATTTTTCCTTATTTCCTTAATCACCCTTGCTTTTAAAATGTTCCATCTACTTTTATCCCCGTTCGCAGTCTTTATTTGCCTACCTTTGACTTATTTTCTGTCTTTCCTTAGTGCCCTCGCTTCTTAGGATTGTTTTCTACGTCTGCGTTGTTTGCTGTCCCATTTTAGTTCTTTCCTTTTTTCCCTAATGCCTATTGCTTTTTCAGACTTCTTTCTATTGCCTACTTTATTCCCTGTGCTGGTTTTTTGTAATCCTGTCTTGTCTGTCCTTAGTGCCGTCACGTTTTGGATATTGTTTTCTACGTGTCCGTTTAGTTCGCTGTCCCCATTTCTTATTTTTTTACTTTCTTCAATCCCGTCGCTTTAAACATTCTTTCTTTGCCTGCTTTTTTCCCCTTCACTGCTTGTTAAAAATTTCTTCTCTGGCTTCTCTGCCGTCACTTTTTGACTTTCTTCTACGTCTCGTTCTCGATCGCTGTCCCTACGTTTGAATGTTTCCTTGCTTTCCCTGATCCCTCACTTCTTACGTTTTCTTTCTATGCCTACTGTATTCCTTGGCTGGTTTTTTTTTTAGAATTATTCCTGGTGCTTCCTTAGTGCCCTCGCTTTTAAATTTTCTTTCTACATCTACGTACAGTTGGCTGTCCCTCCGTTTCAATTTTTTCCCTTTCTTCCCTGATGCCCCTCACATTTAAAATTTTCTTTCTATGCCTACTTGTATTCCCTTGGCTGTTTTTTTTTAGAATTATTCCTTGCTTCCTTAGTGCCCTTGCTTTTGATTTGCTCTCTCATCTATGTTATCGTCAGCTGTCCCTCCGTTTCAATTTTTTCCCTTTTTCCCTAATGCCATCGCTTTTCAGTCTTCTTTCTATGCCTACGTTTTATTCCCTTTGCTGGTTTTTTAGAACTCTTCCTTGTGTTTCCTAGTGCCCTTGCTTCTTAAGTTTTCTCTAGACCTCTCCGTTGTAGTTCACGGGTCCCTGTTTGTAATTGTTTCCTTATTTCCTTAATCACCCTTGCTTTTAAAATGTTCCGTCTACTTTATCCCGTTCGCAGTGTTTTTATCTACCTTTATCTTGACTTATTTTTTGTCTTTCCTGTAGTGCCGTCGCGTTTTGGATATTGTTTTGTAAGTGTCCGTTGTAGTTCGCTGTCCCCATTTCTTATTTTTGCCCTTTACTTTCTTCATCCCCGTCGCTTTTAAACATTCTTTCTTTGCCTGCTTTTTCCCCTTCACTGGCTTGTTAATTATTTTCTCTCTGGCTTCTCTGCCGTCACTTTTTAGACTTTCTTTCTACGTCTCCGTTTCGTTCGCTGTCCCTACGTTTAATTTTTACCTTTTGCCTTCCCTAATCCGCTCACATTTAAAATTTTCTTTCTACGCCTACTTTTATTCCCTTTGCTGTTTTTTAGAACTATTCCTGGTGCTTCCTTAGTGCCCTCGCTCTTTAAATTTTCTTTCTACATCTCTGTTTCCGTTCGCTGTCCTACGTTTTAATTTTTTCCTTTTTCCCCCCTAATGCCCTTCGCTTTTCAGTCTTCTTTCTATCCCTACGTTTATTCCCTTTTGCTGGTTTTTTAGAACTCTTCTTGTGTTTCCTTAGTGCCCTTGCTCTTAAGTTTTCTCTAGACCTCTCCGTTGTAGTTCACGGTCCCTATTTGTAATTGTTTCCTTATTTCCTTAATCACCCTTGCTTTTAAAATGTTCCATCTACTTTTATCCCGTTCGCAGTCTTTATTTGCCTACCTTTGACTTATTTTCTGTCTTTCCTTAGTGCCCTCGCTTCTCAGGTATTGTTTGCTACGTCTGCGTTTTAGTTTGCTGTCCCTATTTTGTAGTTCTTTCCTTTATTTCCCTAATGCCTATTGCTTTTTCAGACTTCTTTCTATGCCTACGTTTATTCCCTGTGCTGGTTTTTTGTAATCCTGTCTTGTCTGTCCTTAGTGCCGTCGCGTTTTGATATTGTTCTACGTGTCCGTTAGTTCGCTGTCCCATTCTTATTTTTGCCCTTTACTTTCTTCATCCCCGTCGCTTTTTAAACATTCTTTCTTTGCCTGCTTTTTTCCCTTCACTGGCTTGTTTAAAATTATTTCTTCTCTGGCTTCTCTGCTGTCACTTTTTAGACTTTCTTTCTACGTCTCCGTTCTCGATCGCTGTCCCTACGTTGAATGTTTCCCTTGCTTTCCCTGATCCCCCTCACTTCTTAAGTTTTCTTTCTATGCCTACTTGTATTCCCTTTGCTGTTTTTTTTTTTAAGACTTATTCCTGGTGCCCTTAGTGCCCTGCTTTTAAATTTCTTTCTACGCCTCCGTTACAGTTGGCTGTCCCTCCGTTTCAATTTTTTCCCTTCTTTCCCTGATCCCCTCACATTTAAAATTTTCTTTCTATGCCTACTTGTATTCCCTTGGCTGTTTTTTTTTTAGAATTATTCCTTATGCTTCCTTAGTGCCCTTGCTTTTTGAATTTCTCTCTCATCTATGTTATCGTCAGCTGTCCCTCCGTTTTAATTTTTTCCCTTTTTTCCCTAATGCCCATCGCTTTTTCAGTCTTCTTTCTATGCCTACTTTTATTCCCTTTGCTGGTTTTTTGAACTCTTCCTTGTGTTTCCTTAGTGCCCTGCTTCTTAAGTTTTCTCTAGACCTCTCCGTTGTAGTTCACGGTCCCTGTTTTGTAATTGTTTCCTTTTCCTAATCACCCTTGCTTTTAAAATGTTCCGTCTACTTTTATCCCGTTCGCAGTGTTTTTGTCTACCTTATCTTTGACTTATTTTTTGTCTTTCCTGTAGTGCCGTCGCGTTTTGGATATTGTTTTGTAAGTGTCCGTTGTAGTTCGCTGTCCCCATTCTTATTTTGCCCTTTATTTCTTCATCCCGTCGCTTTTAAACATTCTTTCTTTGCCTGCTTTTTCCCTTCACTGGCTTGTTAAAATTATTTCTTCTCTGGCTTCTCTGCCGTCACTTTTTAGACTTTCTTTCTACGTCTCCGTTCTCGATCGCTGTCCCTACGTTTTAATTTTCCCTTTCTTTCCCTAAACCCCCTCACTTTTAAAATTTTCTTTCTACGCCTACTTTTTTCCCTTTGCTGTTTTTTTAGAACTATTTGGTGCTTCCTTAGTGCCCTCGCTTTTAAATTTTCTTTCTACGTCTCCGTTTCCGTTCGCTGTCCCTACGTTTTAATTTTTTACCTTTTTGCCCTAATCCCCGCTCACATTTAAAATTTTCTTTCTACGCCTACTTTATTCCCTTTGCTGTTTTTTTTAGAACTATTCCTGGTGCTTCCTTAGTGCCCTCGCTCTTTAAATTTTCTTTCTACATCAGCGTTATAGTTGGCTGCCCTGCCTTGTAATTTTTCCCTTTTTTCCCCCTAATGCCCTTCGCTTTTCAGTCTTCTTTCTATCCCTACGTTTATTCCCTTTGCTGGTTTTAGAACTCTTCCTTGTGTTTCCTTAGTGCCCTTGCTTCTTAAGTTTTCTCTAGACCTCTCCGTTGTAGTTCACGGTCCCTATTTTGTAATTGTTTCCTTATTTCCTTAATCACCCTTGCTTTTAAAATGTTCCATCTACTTTTATCCCGTTCGCAGTCTTTATTTGCCTACCTTTGACTTATTTTCTGTCTTTCCTTAGTGCCCTCGCTTCTTAGGTATGTTTGCTACGTCTGCGTTTTAGTTTGCTGTCCCTATTTTGTAATTCTTTCCTTTATTTCCCTAATGCCTATTGCTTTTTCAGACTTCTTTCTATGCCTACGTTTATTCCCTTTGCTGTTTTTTGTAATCCTGTCTTGTCTGTCCTTAGTGCCGTCGCGTTTTGGATATTGTTTTCTACGTGTCCGTTGTAGTTCGCTGTCCCCATTCTTATTTTTGCCCTTTACTTTCTTCATCCCCGTCGCTTTTTAAACATTCTTTCTTTGCCTGCTTTTTTTCCCTTCACTGGCTTGTTAAAATTATTTCTTCTCTGGCTTCTCTGCCGTCACTTTTTAGACTTTCTTCTACGTCTCCGTTCTCGATCGCTGTCCCTACGTTTGAATGTTTCCCTTGCTTTCCCTAAACCCCCTCACATTTAAAATTTTCTTTCTACGCCTACTTTATTCCCTTTGCTGTTTTTTTAGAACTATTCCTGGTGCTTCCTTAGTGCCCTCGCTTTTTAAATTTTCTTTCTACGTCTCTGTTTCCGTTCGCTGTCCCTACGTTTTAATTTTTTTACCTTTTTGCCCTAATCCCCGCTCACATTTAAAATTTTCTTTCTACGCTACTTTTATTCCCTTTGCTGTTTTTTTAGAACTATTCCTGGTGCTTCCTTAGTGCCCTCGCTCTTTAAATTTTCTTTCTACATCAGCGTTATAGTTGGCTGCCCCTGCCTTGTAATTTTTTCCCTTTTTCCCCCTAATGCCCTTCCTTTTTCAGTCCTTTCTTTCTATCCCTACGTTTTATTCCCTTTGCTGGTTTTTTTGAACTCTCCTTGTGTTTCCTTAGTGCCCTTGCTTCTTAAGTTTTCTCTAGACTCTCCGTTGTAGTTCACGGTCCCTATTTTGTAATTGTTTCCTTATTTCCTTAATCACCCTTGCTTTTAAAATGTTCATCTACTTTTATCCCGTTCGCAGTCTTTATTTGCCTACCTTTGACTTATTTTCTGTCTTTCCTTAGTGCCCTCGCTTCTCAGGTATTGTTTGCTACGTCTGCGTTTTAGTTTGCTGTCCCTAGTTTGTAGTTCTTTCCTTTATTTCCCTAATGCCTATTGCTTTTTCAGACTTCTTTCTATGCCTACATTTATTCCCTGTGCTGGTTTTTTGTAATCCTGTCTTGTCTGTCCTTAGTGCCGTCGCGTTTTGGATATTGTTTTCTAAGTGTCCGTTTTAGTTCGCTGTCCCCATTTCTATTTTTGCCCTTTACTTTCTTCATCCCCGTCGCTTTTTAAACATTCTTTCTTTGCCTGCTTTTTTCCCCTTCACTGGCTTGTTAAATTATTTCTTCTCTGGCTTCTCTGCCGTCACTTTTTAGACTTTCTTTCTACGTCTCCGTTCTCGATCGCTGTCCCTACGTTTGAATGTTTCCCTTGCTTTCCCTGATCCCCCTCACTTCTTAAGTTTTCTTTCTATGCCTACTTGTATTCCCTTGGCTGGTTTTTTTTTTAAGACTTATTGCTGGTGCTTCCTTAGTGCCCTCGCTTTTTAAATTTTCTTTCTACATCTACGTTACAGTTGGCTGTCCCTCCGTTTCAATTTTTCCCTTTCTTTCCCTGATCCCCCTCACATTTAAATTTTCTTTCTATGCCTACTTGTATTCCCTTGGCTGTTTTTTTTTAGAATTATTCCTTATGCTTCCTTAGTGCCCTTGCTTTTTGAATTTTCTCTCTCATCTATGTTATCGTCAGCTGTCCTCCGTTTTAATTTTTCCCTTTTTCCCTAATGCCCATCGCTTTTTCAGTCTTCTTTCTATGCCTACTTTATTCCCTTTGCTGGTTTTTTAGAACTCTTCCTTGTCTTTCCCTAGTGCCCTTGCTTCTTAAGTTTTCTCTAGACCTCTCCGTTGTAGTTCACGGTCCTGTTTTGTAATTGTTTCCTTATTTCCTTAATCACCCTTGCTTTTAAAATGTTCCGTCTACTTTTATCCCGTTCGCAGTGTTTATTTGTCTACCTTTATCTTTGACTTATTTTTGTCTTTCTTGTAGTGCCGTCGCGTTTTGGATATTGTTTTGTAAGTGTCCGTTGTAGTTCGCTGTCCCCATTTCTTATTTTTGCCCTTTACTTTCTTCATCCCCGTCGCTTTTTAAACATTCTTTCTTTGCCTGCTTTTTTCCCCCTTCACTGGCTTGTTAAAATTATTTCTTCTCTGGCTTCTCTGCCGTCACTTTTTAGACTTTCTTTCTACGTCTCCGTTTCCGTTCGCTGTCCCTACGTTTTAATTTTTTTACCTTTTTGCCCTAATCCCCGCTCACATTTAAAATTTTCTTTCTACGCCTACTTTTATTCCCTTTGCTGTTTTTTTTAGAACTATTCCTGGTGCTTCCTTAGTGCCCTCGCTCTTTAAATTTTCTTTCTACATCTCTGTTTCCGTTCGCTGTCCCTACGTTTTAATTTTTTCCCTTTTTCCCCCCTAATGCCCTTCGCTTTTTCAGTCTTCTTTCTATCCCTACGTTTATTCCCTTTGCTGGTTTTTTAGAACTCTTCCTTGTGTTTCCTTAGTGCCCTTGCTTCTTAAGTTTTCTCTAGACCTCTCCGTTGTAGTTCACGGTCCCTATTTTGTAATTGTTTCCTTATTTCCTTAATCACCCTTGCTTTTAAAATGTTCCATCTACTTTTATCCCGTTCGCAGTCTTTATTTGCCTACCTTTGACTTATTTTCTGTCTTTCCTTAGTGCCCTCGCTTCTCAGGTATTGTTTGCTACGTCTGCGTTTTAGTTTGCTGTCCCTAGTTTGTAGTTCTTTCCTTTATTTCCCTAATGCCTATTGCTTTTTCAGACTTCTTTCTATGCCTACATTTATTCCCTGTGCTGGTTTTTTGTAATCCTGTCTTGTCTGTCCTTAGTGCCGTCGCGTTTTGGATATTGTTTTCTACGTGTCCGTTGTAGTTCGCTGTCCCCATTTCTTATTTTTGCCCTTTACTTTCTTCATCCCCGTCGCTTTTTAAACATTCTTTCTTTGCCTGCTTTTTTCCCCTTCACTGGCTTGTTAAAATTATTTCTTCTCTGGCTTCTCTGCCGTCACTTTTTAGACTTTCTTTCTACGTCTCCGTTTCCGTTCGCTGTCCCTACTATTTTAATTTTTTTTACCTTTTTGCCCTAATTTCCGCTCACATTTAAAATTTTCTTTCTACGCCTACTTTTATTCCCTTTGCTGTTTTTTTTAGAACTATTCCTGGTGCTTCCTTAGTGCCCTCGCTCTTTAAATTTTCTTTCTACATCTCTGTTTCCGTTCGCTGTCCCTACGTTTTAATTTTTTCCCTTTTTTCCCCCTAATGCCCTTCGCTTTTTCAGTCTTCTTTCTATCCCTACGTTTATTCCCTTTGCTGGTTTTTTAGAACTCTTCCTTGTGTTTCCTTAGTGCCCTTGCTTCTTAAGTTTTCTCTAGACCTCTCCGTTGTAGTTCACGGTCCCTGTTTTGTAATTGTTTCCTTATTTCCTTAATCACCCTTGCTTTTAAAATGTTCCATCTACTTTTATCCCGTTCGCAGTCTTTATTTGCCTACCTTTGACTTATTTTCTGTCTTTCCTTAGTGCCCTCGCTTCTTAGGTATTGTTTGCTACGTCTGCGTTTTAGTTTGCTGTCCCTATTTTGTAGTTCTTTCCTTTATTTCCCTAATGCCTATTGCTTTTTCAGACTTCTTTCTATGCCTACGTTTATTCCCTTTGCTGGTTTTTGTAATCCTGTCTTGTCTGTCCTTAGTGCCGTCGCGTTTTGGATATTGTTTTCTACGTGTCCGTTGTAGTTCGCTGTCCCCATTTCTTATTTTTGCCCTTTACTTTCTTCATCCCCGTCGCTTTTTAAACATTCTTTCTTTGCCTGCTTTTTTTCCCTTCACTGGCTTGTTAAAATTATTTCTTCTCTGGCTTCTCTGCCGTCACTTTTTAGACTTTCTTTCTACGTCTCCGTTCTCGATCGCTGTCCCTACGTTTTAATTTTTTCCCTTTCTTTCCCTAAACCCCCTCACATTTAAAATTTTCTTTCTACGCCTACTTTTATTCCCTTTGCTGTTTTTTTTAGAACTATTCCTGGTGCTTCCTTAGTGCCCTCGCTTTTTAAATTTTCTTTCTACGTCTCTGTTTCCGTTCGCTGTCCCTACGTTTTAATTTTTTTACCTTTTTGCCCTAATCCCCGCTCACATTTAAAATTTTCTTTCTACGCCTACTTTTATTCCCTTTGCTGTTTTTTTTAGAACTATTCCTGGTGCTTCCTTAGTGCCCTCGCTCTTTAAATTTTCTTTCTACATCAGCGTTATAGTTGGCTGCCCCTGCCTTGTAATTTTTTCCCTTTTTTCCCCCTAATGCCCTTCGCTTTTTCAGTCTTCTTTCTATCCCTACGTTTATTCCCTTTGCTGGTTTTTTAGAACTCTTCCTTGTGTTTCCTTAGTGCCCTTGCTTCTTAAGTTTTCTCTAGACCTCTCCGTTGTAGTTCACGGTCCCTGTTTTGTAATTGTTTCCTTATTTCCTTAATCACCCTTGCTTTTAAAATGTTCCGTCTACTTTTATCCCGTTCGCAGTCTTTATTTGCCTACCTTTGACTTATTTTCTGTCTTTCCTTAGTGCCCTCACTTCTTAGGTATTGTTTTCTACGTCTGCGTTTTAGTTTGCTGTCCCTAGTTTGTAGTTCTTTCCTTTATTTCCCTAATGCCTATTGCTTTTTCAGACTTCTTTTTATGCCTACGTTTATTCCCTTTGCTGGTTTTTTGTAATCCTGTCTTGTCTGTCCTTAGTGCCGTCGCGTTTTGGATATTGTTTTCTAAGTGTCCGTTTTAGTTCGCTGTCCCCATTTCTTATTTTTGCCCTTTACTTTCTTCATCCCCGTCGCTTTTTAAACATTCTTTCTTTGCCTGCTTTTTTCCCCTTCACTGGCTTGTTAAAATTATTTCTTCTCTGGCTTCTCTGCCGTCACTTTTTAGACTTTCTTTCTACGTCTCCGTTCTCGATCGCTGTCCCTACGTTTGAATGTTTCCCTTGCTTTCCCTGATCCCCCTCACTTTTAAAGTTTTCTTTCTATGCCTACTTGTATTCCCTTGGCTGGTTTTTTTTTTAAGACTTATTCCTGGTGCTTCCTTAGTGCCCTCGCTTTTTAAGTTTTCTTTCTACGCCTCCGTTACAGTTGGCTGTCCCTCCGTTTCAATTTTTTCCCTTTCTTTCCCTAAACCCCTCACATTTAAAATTTTCTTTCTATGCCTACTTGTATTCCCTTGGCTGTTTTTTTTTTAGAATTATTCCTTATGCTTCCTTAGTGCCCTTGCTTTTTGAATTTTCTCTCTCATCTATGTTATCGTCAGCTGTCCCTCCGTTTTAATTTTTTCCCTTTTTTCCCTAATGCCCATCGCTTTTTCAGTCTTCTTTCTATGCCTACTTTTATTCCTTTGCTGGTTTTTTAGAACTCTTCCTTGTGTTTCCTTAGTGCCCTTGCTTCTTAAGTTTTCTCTAGACCTCTCCATTGTAGTTCACGGTCCCTGTTTTGTAATTGTTTCCTTATTTCCTTAATCACCCTTGCTTTTAAAATGTTCCGTCTACTTTTATCCCGTTCGCAGTGTTTATTTGTCTACCTTTATCTTTGACTCATTTTTTGTCTTTCCTGTAGTGCCGTCGCGTTTTGGATATTGTTTTCTATGTGTCCGTTGTAGTTCGCTGTCCCCATTTCTTATTTTTGCCCTTTACTTTCTTCATCCCCGTCGCTTTTTAAACATTCTTTCTTTGCCTGCTTTTTTCCCTTCACTGTCTTGTTAAATTATTTCTTCTCTGGCTTCTCTGCCGTCACTTTTTAGACTTTCTTTCTACGTCTCCGTTCTCGATCGCTGTCCCTACGTTTTAATTTTTTCCCTTTCTTTCCCTAAACCCCCTCACATTTAAAATTTTCTTTCTACGCCTACTTTTATTCCCTTTGCTGTTTTTTTTAGAACTATTCCTGGTGCTTCCTTAGTGCCCTCGCTTTTTAAATTTTCTTTCTACATCTACGTTATAGTTGGCTGACCCTGCCTTGTAATTTTTTCCCTTTTTTCCCCCTAATGCCCTTCGCTTTTTCAGTCTTCTTTCTATCCCTACGTTTATTCCCTTTGCTGGTTTTTTAGAACTCTTCCTTGTCTTTCCTTAGTGCCCTTGCTTCTTAAGTTTTCTCTAGACCTCTCCGTTGTAGTTCACGGTCCCTATTTTGTAATTGTTTCCTTATTTCCTTAATCACCCTTGCTTTTAAAATGTGCCATCTACTTTTATCCCGTTCGCAGTCTTTATTTGCCTACCTTTGACTTATTTTCTGTCTTTCCTTAGTGCCCTCGCTTCTCAGGTATTGTTTGCTACGTCTGCGTTTTAGTTTGCTGTCCCTATTTTGTAATTCTTTCCTTTATTTCCCTAATGCCTATTGCTTTTTCAGACTTCTTTCTATGCCTACGTTTATTCCCTGTGCTGGTTTTTTGTAATTCTGTCTTGTCTGTCCTTAGTGCCGTCGCGTTTTGGATATTGTTTTCTACGTGTCCGTTGTAGTTCGCTGTCCCCATTTCTTATTTTTGCCCTTTACTTTCTTCATCCCCGTCGCTTTTTAAACATTCTTTCTTTGCCTGCTTTTTTTCCCTTCACTGTCTTGTTAAAATTATTTCTTCTCTGGCTTCTCTGCCGTCACTTTTTAGACTTTCTTTCTACGTCTCCGTTCTCGATCGCTGTCCCTACGTTTGAATTTTTTCCCTTGCTTTCCCTGATCCCCCTCACTTTTAAAGTTTTCTTTCTATGCCTGCTTGTATTCCCTTGGCTGGTTTTTTTTAGAATTATTCCTGGTGCTTCCTTAGTGCCCTCGCTTTTTAAATTTTCTTTCTACGTCTCCGTTTCCGTTCGCTGTCCCTACGTTTTAATTTTTGTCCTTTTTTGCCCTAATCCCCACATTTAAAATTTTCTTTCTATGCCTACTTTTATTCCCTTTGCTGTTTTTTTTAGAACTATTCCTGGTGCTTCCTTAGTGCCCTCGCTCTTTAAATTTTCTTTCTACATCAGCGTTATAGTTGGCTGCCCCTGCCTTGTAATTTTTTCCCTGTTTCCCCCTAATGCCCTTCGCTTTTTCAGTCTTCTTTCTATCCCTACGTTTATTCCCTTTGCTGGTTTTTTAGAACTCTTCCTTGTGTTTCCTTAGTGCCCTTGCTTCTTAAGTTTTCTCTAGACCTCTCCGTTGTAGTTCACGGTTCCTATTTTGTAATTTTTCCTTATTTCCTTAATCACCCTTGCTTTTAAAATGTTCCATCTACTTTTATCCCGTTCGCAGTCTTTATTTGCCTACCTTTGACTTATTTTCTGTCTTTCCTTAGTGCCCTCGCTTCTTAGGTATTGTTTTCTACGTCTGCGTTTTAGTTTGCTGTCCCTATTTTGTAGTTCTTTCCTTTATTTCCCTAATGCCTATTGCTTTTTCAGACTTCTTTCTATGCCTACTTTTATTCCCTGTGCTGGTTTTTTGTAATCCTGTCTTGTCTGTCCTTAGTGCCGTCACGTTTTGGATATTGTTTTCTACGTGTCCGTTGTAGTTCGCTGTCCCCATTTCTTATTTTTGCCCTTTACTTTCTTCATCCCCGTCGCTTTTTAAACATTCTTTCTTTGCCTGCTTTTTTCCCCTTCACTGGCTTGTTAAAATTATTTCTTCTCTGGCTTCTCTGCCGTCACTTTTTAGACTTTCTTTCTACGTCTCCGTTCTCGATCGCTGTCCCTACGTTTGAATGTTTCCCTTGCTTTCCCTGATCCCCCTCACTTCTTAAGTTTTCTTTCTATGCCTACTTGTATTCCCTTGGCTGGTTTTTTTTTAGAATTATTCCTGGTGCTTCCTTAGTGCCCTCGCTTTTTAAATTTTCTTTCTACATCTACGTTACAGTTGGCTGTCCCTCCGTTTCAATTTTTTCCCTTTCTTTCCCTGATGCCCCTCACATTTAAAATTTTCTTTCTATGCCTACTTGTATTCCCTTGGCTGTTTTTTTTTTAGAATTATTCCTTATGCTTCCTTAGTGCCCTTGCTTTTTGAATTTTCTCTCTCATCTATGTTATCGTCAGCTGTCCCTCCGTTTTAATTTTTTCCCTTTTTTCCCTAATGCCCATCGCTTTTTCAGTCTTCTTTCTATGCCTACTTTATTCCCTTTGCTGGTTTTTTAGAACTCTTCCTTGTGTTTCCTTAGTGCCCTTGCTTCTTAAGTTTTCTCTAGACCTCTCCGTTGTAGTTCACGGTCCCTGTTTTGTAATTGTTTCCTTATTTCCTTAATCACCCTTGCTTTTAAAATGTTCCGTCTACTTTTATCCCGTTCGCAGTGTTTATTTGTCTACCTTTATCTTTGACTTATTTTTGTCTTTCCTGTAGTGCCGTCGCGTTTTGGATATTGTTTTGTAAGTGTCCGTTGTAGTTCGCTGTCCCCATTTCTTATTTTTGCCCTTTACTTTCTTCATCCCCGTCGCTTTTTAAACATTCTTTCTTTGCCTGCTTTTTTCCCCCTTCACTGGCTTGTTAAAATTATTTCTTCTCTGGCTTCTCTGCCGTCACTTTTTAGACTTTCTTTCTACGTCTCCGTTTCCGTTCGCTGTCCCTACGTTTTAATTTTTTTACCTTTTTGCCCTAATCCCCGCTCACATTTAAAATTTTCTTTCTACGCCTACTTTTATTCCCTTTGCTGTTTTTTTTAGAACTATTCCTGGTGCTTCCTTAGTGCCCTCGCTCTTTAAATTTTCTTTCTACATCTCTGTTTCCGTTCGCTGTCCCTACGTTTTAATTTTTTCCCTTTTTCCCCCTAATGCCCTTCGCTTTTTCAGTCTTCTTTCTATCCCTACGTTTATTCCCTTTGCTGGTTTTTTAGAACTCTTCCTTGTGTTTCCTTAGTGCCCTTGCTTCTTAAGTTTTCTCTAGACCTCTCCGTTGTAGTTCACGGTCCCTATTTTGTAATTGTTTCCTTATTTCCTTAATCACCCTTGCTTTTAAAATGTTCCATCTACTTTTATCCCGTTCGCAGTCTTTTTTGCCTACCTTTGACTTATTTTCTGTCTTTCCTTAGTGCCCTCGCTTCTCAGGTATTGTTTGCTACGTCTGCGTTTTAGTTTGCTGTCCCTAGTTTTGTAGTTCTTTCCTTTATTTCCCTAATGCCTATTGCTTTTTCAGACTTCTTTCTATGCCTACATTTATTCCCTGTGCTGGTTTTTTGTAATCCTGTCTTGTCTGTCCTTAGTGCCGTCGCGTTTTGGATATTGTTTTCTACGTGTCCGTTGTAGTTCGCTGTCCCCATTTCTTATTTTTGCCCTTTACTTTCTTCATCCCCGTCGCTTTTTAAACATTCTTTCTTTGCCTGCTTTTTTCCCCTTCACTGGCTTGTTAAAATTATTTCTTCTCTGGCTTCTCTGCCGTCACTTTTTAGACTTTCTTTCTACGTCTCCGTTCTCGATCGCTGTCCCTACGTTTGAATGTTTCCCTTGCTTTCCCTGATCCCCCTCACTTCTTAAGTTTTCTTTCTATGCCTACTTGTATTCCCTTGGCTGGTTTTTTTTTTAAGACTTATTGCTGGTGCTTCCTTAGTGCCCTCGCTTTTTAAATTTTCTTTCTACATCTACGTTACAGTTGGCTGTCCCTCCGTTTCAATTTTTTCCCTTTCTTTCCCTGATCCCCCTCACATTTAAAATTTTCTTCTATGCCTACTTGTATTCCCTTGGCTGTTTTTTTTTTTAGAATTATTCCTTATGCTTCCTTAGTGCCCTTGCTTTTTGAATTTTCTCTCTCATCTATGTTATCGTCAGCTGTCCCTCCGTTTTAATTTTTTCCCTTTTTCCCTAATGCCCATCGCTTTTTCAGTCTTCTTTCTATGCCTACTTTATTCCCTTTGCTGGTTTTTTAGAACTCTTCCTTGTCTTTCCCTAGTGCCCTTGCTTCTTAAGTTTTCTCTAGACCTCTCCGTTGTAGTTCACGGTCCCTGTTTTGTAATTGTTTCCTTATTTCCTTAATCACCCTTGCTTTTAAAATGTTCCGTCTACTTTTATCCCGTTCGCAGTGTTTATTTGTCTACCTTTATCTTTGACTTATTTTTTGTCTTTCTTGTAGTGCCGTCGCGTTTTGGATATTGTTTTGTAAGTGTCCGTTGTAGTTCGCTGTCCCCATTTCTTATTTTTGCCCTTTACTTTCTTCATCCCCGTCGCTTTTTAAACATTCTTTCTTTGCCTGCTTTTTTCCCCCTTCACTGGCTTGTTAAAATTATTTCTTCTCTGGCTTCTCTGCCGTCACTTTTTAGACTTTCTTTCTACGTCTCCGTTTCCGTCGCTGTCCCTACGTTTTAATTTTTTTACCTTTTTGCCCTAATCCCGCTCACATTTAAAATTTTCTTTCTACGCCTACTTTTATTCCCTTTGCTGTTTTTTTTTAGAACTATTCCTGGTGCTTCCTTAGTGCCCTCGCTCTTTAAATTTTCTTTCTACATCTCTGTTTCCGTTCGCTGTCCCTACGTTTTAATTTTTCCCTTTTTCCCCCTAATGCCCTTCGCTTTTTCAGTCTTCTTTCTATCCCTACGTTTATTCCCTTTGCTGGTTTTTTAGAACTCTTCCTGTGTTCCTTAGTGCCCTTGCTTCTTAAGTTTTCTCTAGACCTCTCCGTTGTAGTTCACGGTCCCTATTTTGTAATTGTTTCCTTATTTCCTTAATCACCCTTGCTTTTAAAATGTTCCATCTACTTTTATCCCGTTCGCAGTCTTTATTTGCCTACCTTTGACTTATTTTCTGTCTTTCCTTAGTGCCCTCGCTTCTCAGGTATTGTTTGCTACGTCTGCGTTTTAGTTCTGTCCCTATTTTGTAGTTCTTTCCTTTATTTCCCTAATGCCTATTGCTTTTTCAGACTTCTTTCTATGCCTACGTTTATTCCCTGTGCTGGTTTTTTGTAATCCTGTCTTGTCTGTCCTTAGTGCCGTCGCGTTTTGGATATTGTTTTCTACGTGTCCGTTGTAGTTCGCTGTCCCCATTTCTTATTTTTGCCCTTTACTTTCTTCATCCCCGTCGCTTTTTAAACATTCTTTCTTTGCCTGCTTTTTCCCCTTCACTGGCTTGTTAAATTATTTCTTCTCTGGCTTCTCTGCTGTCACTTTTTAGACTTTCTTTCTACGTCTCCGTTCTCGATCGCTGTCCCTACGTTTGAATGTTTCCCTTGCTTTCCTGATCCCCCTCACTCTTAAGTTTTCTTTCTATGCCTACTTGTATTCCCTTTGCTGTTTTTTTTTTAAGACTTATTCCTGGTGCTTCCTTAGTGCCCTCGCTTTTTAAATTTTCTTTCTACGCCTCCGTTACAGTTGGCTGTCCCTCCGTTTCAATTTTTTCCCTTTCTTTCCCTGATCCCCCTCACATTTAAAATTTTCTTTCTATGCCTACTTGTATTCCCTTGGCTGTTTTTTTTTTAGAATTATTCCTTATGCTTCCTTAGTGCCCTTGCTTTTTGAATTTTCTCTCTCTCATCTATGTTATCGTCAGCTGTCCCTCCGTTTTAATTTTTTCCCCTTTTTTCCCTAATGCCCATCGCTTTTTCAGTCTTCTTTCTATGCCTACTTTTATTCCCTTTGCTGGTTTTTTAGAACTCTTCCTTGTGTTTCCTTAGTGCCCATGCTTCTTAAGTTTTCTCTAGACCTCTCCGTTGTAGTTCACGGTCCCTGTTTTGTAATTGTTTCCTTATTTCCTTAATCACCCTTGCTTTTAAAATGTTCCGTCTACTTTTATCCCGTTCGCAGTGTTTATTTGTCTACCTTTATCTTTGACTTATTTTTTGTCTTTCCTGTAGTGCCGTCGCGTTTTGGATATTGTTTTGTAAGTGTCCGTTGTAGTTCGCTGTCCCCATTTCTTATTTTTGCCCTTTACTTTCTTCATCCCCGTCGCTTTTTAAACATTCTTTCTTTGCCTGCTTTTTTTCCCTTCACTGGCTTGTTAAATTATTTCTTCTCTGGCTTCTCTGCCGTCACTTTTTAGACTTTCTTTCTACGTCTCCGTTCTCGATCGCTGTCCCTACGTTTTAATTTTTTCCCTTTCTTTCCCTAAACCCCTCACTTTAAAATTTTCTTTCTACGCCTACTTTTATTCCCTTTGCTGTTTTTTTAGAACTATTCCTGGTGCTTCCTTAGTGCCCTCGCTTTTTAAATTTTCTTTCTACGTCTCCGTTTCCGTTCGCTGTCCCTACGTTTAATTTTTTTACCTTTTTGCCCTAATCCCGCTCACATTTAAAATTTTCTTTCTACGCCTACTTTTATTCCCTTTGCTGTTTTTTTTAGAACTATTCCTGGTGCTTCCTTAGTGCCCTCGCTCTTTAAATTTTCTTTCTACATCAGCGTTATAGTTGGCTGCCCCTGCCTTGTAATTTTTTCCCTTTTTCCCCCTAATGCCTATCGCTTTTTCAGTCTTCTTTCTATCCCTACGTTTATTCCCTTTGCTGGTTTTTTAGAACTCTTCCTTGTGTTTCCTTAGTGCCCTTGCTTCTTAAGTTTTTCTCTAGACCTCTCCGTTGTAGTTCACGGTCCCTATTTTGTAATTGTTTCCTTATTTCCTTAATCACCCTTGCTTTTAAAATGTTCCATCTACTTTTATCCCGTTCGCAGTCTTTATTTGCCTACCTTTGACTTATTTTCTGTCTTTCCTTAGTGCCCTCGCTTCTCAGGTATTGTTTGCTACGTCTGCGTTTTAGTTTGCTGTCCCTAGTTTGTAGTTCTTTCCTTTATTTCCCTAATGCCTATTGCTTTTTCAGACTTCTTTCTATGCCTACATTTATTCCCTGTGCTGGTTTTTTGTAATCCTGTCTTGTCTGTCCTTAGTGCCGTCGCGTTTTGGATATTGTTTTCTAAGTGTCCGTTTAGTTCGCTGTCCCCATTTCTTATTTTTGCCCTTTACTTTCTTCATCCCCGTCGCTTTTTAAACATTCTTTCTTTGCCTGCTTTTTTCCCTTCACTGGCTTGTTAAAATTATTTCTTCTCTGGCTTCTCTGCCGTCACTTTTTAGACTTTCTTTCTACGTCTCCGTTCTCGATCGCTGTCCCTACGTTTGAATGTTTCCCTTGCTTTCCCTGATCCCCTCACTTCTTAAGTTTTCTTTCTATGCCTACTTGTATTCCCTTGGCTGGTTTTTTTTTTAAGACTTATTGCCTGGTGCTTCCTTAGTGCCCTCGCTTTTTAAATTTTCTTTCTACATCTACGTTACAGTTGGCTGTCCCTCCGTTTCAATTTTTTCCCTTTCTTTCCTGAATCCCCCTCACATTTAAAATTTTCTTTCTATGCTACTTGTATTCCCTTGGCTGTTTTTTTTTTAGAATTATTCCTTATGCTTCCTTAGTGCCCTTGCTTTTTGAATTTTCTCTCTCATCTATGTTATCGTCAGCTGTCCCTCCGTTTTAATTTTTCCCTTTTTTCCCTAATGCCCATCGCTTTTTCAGTCTTCTTTCTATGCCTACTTTTATTCCCTTTGCTGGTTTTTTAGAACTCTTCCTTGTCTTTCCCTAGTGCCCTTGCTTCTTAAGTTTTCTCTAGACCTCTCCGTTGTAGTTCACGGTCCCTGTTTTGTAATTGTTTCCTTATTTCCTTAATCACCCTTGCTTTTAAAATGTTCCGTCTACTTTTATCCCGTTCGCAGTGTTTATTTGTCTACCTTTATCTTTGACTTATTTTTGTCTTTCTTGTAGTGCCGTCGCGTTTTGGATATTGTTTTGTAAGTGTCCGTTGTAGTTCGCTGTCCCCATTTCTTATTTTTGCCCTTTACTTTCTTCATCCCCCGTCGCTTTTTAAACATTCTTTCTTTGCCTGCTTTTTTCCCCCTTCACTGGCTTGTTAAAATTATTTCTTCTCTGGCTTCTCTGCCGTCACTTTTTAGACTTTCTTTCTACGTCTCCGTTTCGTTCGCTGTCCCTACGTTTTAATTTTTTTACCTTTTTGCCCTAATCCCGCTCACATTTAAAATTTTTTCTTTCTACGCCTACTTTTATTCCCTTTGCTGTTTTTTTTAGAACTATTCCTGGTGCTTCCTTAGTGCCCTCGCTCTTTAAATTTTCTTTCTACATCTCTGTTTCCGTTCGCTGTCCCTACGTTTTAATTTTTTCCCTTTTTTCCCCCCTAATGCCCTTCGCTTTTTTCAGTCTTCTTTCT
>NW_026114174.1:0-32675 GCF_018139145.2 Gymnogyps californianus | reverse complement strand
TCTGTCTCTTTAGGTCCACAAGAGGACTTGCTGCATCACATTCTGAGTCTCTTGTTTCTATTCATGCAAATGTCTTTTCAAATTAATTTACTGACTCCAAATCAAATTTATTTAATCTGAAGCAGCTGGTGCCAAATAAGTTTTGATTTAGTGTCAACAGAGGCAGTACCAAGTCCCCTTCTTGAACACAGCATTTGAACAGGCACAGAGAAGAGCAAATATACTTTTTAGAAAGAATTCTACTGTAAATCCACAGTAGTACAGTGCAGTTCCTATCCTACCATAGCAGGATATGTGCTTCCTTGAGGTTTTTCACCAAGGATGAAAAAGGATGTCTGGATATTGCACTATGAACTCTCAAACACAAACACTGACTGTTCATTTTTGAACAGTTTATAATCTTTGAAAACCTGATTTCTGCAGCTCTTTTATAGACACAGGGCATCTTACTTTAATTTAGTAGTTCTGTAGAGCAGGATTTGAGGAAGCTTTACTGTGAATGCAAAGTCCTGCACCTCATGTCTGCAGGTGTCAGCTGCATGCTACTGAGGCAACTCTTGGAGCAAGGCTGGTAGATGTGCTGGTGCAGCTCTGCAGGATCAGGACACAGTAGGGATTAACCATTTGCTGCTGTTCTGTATTAGAAGAAGCTTTCCTCTGCTTCAGGGAAGATAACCTGTGGCTCTGACACTCACCCATACCAAGATCAATACTGGGCCAAACCAAGAAAATGCTTTTGAGCTCAGAATGAGCTGTACAAGTAATGATCTGGTACACAAAGTGAAAAGTTTGGGGCAATAGGTTAATTCAACCAACCAGACTAAGAATTACTGTCCTCAGGGTGTGCACCAAACATGCTGGGGAATAGAGAACATCATTGGCTGTGAATTCAGATTTCACAGGTAAAAACACTAAAATTTAATTGTGCAGAAATATGTGAGAGTAAGAACCTAGTTGAAGTGCAGATTGGGGAGATCCTTCCATAAGCAGCTAACATGTTTAACAAGCAAGGCTTTTCCCATATTCATCTTCCCATTATGAGTAATTTCTTCTTACTTATGGAATTAAAAAAAAAGGAAATATTGTAGATTTTCTATTTTCCTCTAGCAGAAGAGAATGCAGGCACCATTTTTTAATATATCTAAGAAACCAGAAGTACAGGCATGCAGTCAATAGCAAGAGAGGTGCCTCAGGACATCTCTTTCATATTGAAAGTAAACTTTCATTGTGAAAACTCTCTTGCACCATTTGAATGCTACTTACCAATGGCATGTACCCAGGCATTGCTATTCAGCAGGCAGTGAAGCTGCTACTGCTGGTTCCTTTTTGCACCAGCATTTTCCTCTGCAACTAAAGCAGAATCTATGTCATAACTTTAGCAACATTGGGAAAGTTATGAAACATCTTTGCATATACAACACACAATAGGAAAGCAACATGACAATGAGTTTGTGGAATATATTCCTATTGTCCTACTTTTTCCTCTAATCATGCCCATGAGATATTAATAGTCTGGTGCTATTTTTTTAGAATTGTTATTTACTGACTGCCATAAAAATATATGTATTTTTCAAGTAATAATTCATGAAGGAAAAGTCCCTGTCCCAGAAGTGTTTCAACTAGCTGGCAGAGAAAGAGTTATTGGCTCAGGCACAAGAATGATGCAGATCTATGTGATAAGGAAGTAAATGTTACACAAATTTGCAAAAGAAGAGGTTTTAAAAGAAAGAGGTAAAGAGAGGAAGGACACTTGCTGCCCAGACAGTGAAGAACTAACCTCTTTGCCTGGATCAGTAAAGCACAATTTAGAATAGAATAGAATAGAATAGAATAGAATAGAATAGAATAGACTATTTCAGTTGGAAGGGACCTACACTTATCATCTAGTCCAACTGCCTGACCAATTCAGGGCTGACCAAGTTAAAGCATGTTATTAAGGGCATTGTCTTAAATGCCTCTTAAACACTGACAGGCTTGGGACATCGACCACCTCTCTAGGAAGCCTCTTCCAGTGTTTGACCACCTTCTCGGTAAAGAAATGCTTCCTAATTTAGACTGATCAAAAGAGATATTTTGCCTCCTGACAGCAATGCGTTAAAAAAATTGACTTCAACACTGAAGTTAAATACTGAGGAATTTGTGCCCCAAAACACTGTGCCCAACTTTGTCAGGTGACAGGAGGATCTCTGTATGTTGTTAATTGATTAAAGTAAGCTCCTCTGAAGGAGATGGAAGGAAAAGACAGAGAAGTTAAGGAAGAACTGAACAGCTGCAGCCTTGGACTGGTGGTACCCTGGCTTCCCTTCAGGTCTATACCGAGATAGAAGAGAGCCTCCTCCCACTCACACTTATATCTGGCAGAAGCCTGGTGAAGGTTTTGTAGCACACCAGCGTGGCCTGAGGAAACCTGCAACAACTGCCAGCATTTAAGTCAAGCCGTGCTGGAGAACTGCTAGTTTGAGACTGGTGCTAGTAACCAATTTGAGGCCCAGGAAATGAGCCAGAGGGCTGGTCTTGATAACATGTCATGGCAGCATTCACAGTCCCTGCTTGTCTCATCTGCCTCGCTCTCTCCTTTCTGCAGCCTTGAGAGTGGCAGATGTCTAAACATGATGGCAGAGGGGGAACAGTGTGGGCGCTGGAAGGTGCAGGCAGATGAGGACTCTGCCTCAGGTGGAAGCAAGGCACGGATGAGCTACGCCTAGCAGAAACACTACAGAAACCTTGACACGTGTGCAGCCCAGGCTAATGGAAAAAGTGATATCCCTGAGGTGGTAGAGAATACATGTTCATGGGATGCCTGTAAGGCTGTGCATGGGATGCATACACAGTGGTACGCCAAGTGGCATCTCTGGGGCAGGTATTAGGAAAGCTCTGAGAAAGCATGAATGTCACAACAGGCTCTCAAATTAACTTAGCATTTACTTCCATGTATTTATATTAAGTATTTATTCTTTCTTTTCTGTGGCTTAGCCCTAGAGGACAGGCTCACAATAGTATCTTAAAATATCTGATTCCAAGCATAAAATTAAAATTTTAAAGATGTTTCAACATCCAGTATTGTGCAAATAGTTATATGTGTAGTTATATGTGTACATACACATTTTACAGGTGCAAATAAGCAATTCAGTGTTTGATCCTGACTTTCTATGTTAATAAAGCTATTTAACTCTGCTCTAAATCTAATAAGCTTCAAAGCAGTGCATCTTGCTTTCAAATTGCCTCACCTGAAATAAACTCTCAGATCTAAAGGAATAAACATTGTAACTACTTTCGCTGCTTTTACTAAACAGAATTTAATAACAGGTTGTTCAATCATCACCAATTGAGGTTTAAAAATTTGCTACTAAATTCAAATATTAGAAATTACTCTGATTAGTAGGATTGTTTCCACTCAACTGCAACATGGCTGTTCTGTGGCTGAGAAAGAAAATACGCTTCTGGGGGGGGTGTGAAGGGAGTTGAGAGATGGCAGAAGAAGGAAGAATTCACAGTGAGAAAGGACACTAACCCAGCAGGTAAGCAGGCTTTATTAGCTCTGCCTTTCACTGTACCTGCCATTTGCAAAACTGGCTGTGTGTCTCCTCTGTTGCCCGGGCCACAGGAAGGAGTCAGTGCCACCTGTAACAGACAGGAGTATTTACAAATCTGAGCTGCTCACTTCTGGGTCAGCACAAGCAGAGCAGTGAAGCACAGCTGGGAAGCATGGAAAGAGAGGCAGCGTACAGGGCAAGGAATGGGGTACAGAGGGAAGCAGCACTAGCTAAAGTCCCAGTTGCCTGTTTGCGATCTGCCACTTTGGTGTACCTCGATGTGCCAAATGGGCAATATTTGAACTTTCACAAATATGAGTTTCTTACCCACTTGTTGCCCCACAGAGGAAGTGAAAGTAGCATCGCCATCTGAAACGAAAAGAACCTGACCCCTTAAATTAACTGAACAGCTCCTGATATAAAGTCCATGGAAGTCAGTAGAGAGAAGTCTACTTACTGGCTATGTACATTTTTCATAGCTTCAAATACTGAAAAAACATCAAAATAGCTCAACATGGTTTAAGAAAATATTTGGTTATAGGCTTGTTAACACCTATGTTAAAAATATCTATGTTTCCAAGCTTTGGTGGGACATTTAAACAAATGTCTTCCCATTAATACAAACTGGAGTTCAAGTCTAGGAACATCTGAGGATTTCACCTGAAAAGAGGTCCCAGCCTCCATGTACCTTGGTCAGGGCCCGAGGGCATCCCCCCTGCTGCAGGTTTGGCTGCTGGGTCCCAGGACAGCTTGGAACCAGAGCAGCTGAGGGCAGCTCCCATCCCACTGCAGACATCGGCCAGTCCCCATCCCCAGGGAGGTGCCCAATGCAGCATGGCGGGCTGTCCCCCTGTCAGAAAGTTTCTGCATTAAATGCAAGGACAAAGAGATATTTCATCTTTTAATACTTTATGATTTATATAATAAATATAATATATAATCCTTTTAGTTCTGTGCTAAAAGCTAAAGCAACAGTCAGGCTACCTTTTTTTTGGCCTAGAATATCTACAATTTGCATGAGAGAGATACTTGGTTCTCCAAGACTTTTTCTGAACAAAAATACTTTCTTTGAAGGGGAATATGGAGCTGACTAAATGATTTTCAAAATGAAAAAAAAGTCCTGTATATACACCCACACAAGTGTATATATACAGAGCAAAAAATGCATTATTTGTAGATATTTGCTTAATTATTGAGTCAAAAGCCCTCAGCACTTGTATTGTTTGAAAAAATATGGCCATTTTGTTATGTGCACTTTGTGGTTGATCAGCTTATGTGAACTCATTATTTTTAAGTGAACATGTAGAAGAGTAATGTTGGCAGCTAGCAGATAAAACATTAATGGTCAGTGAGCATTTACACAAATGCATAGTAATCACTCTCTTTTCATCAAGCAGCAAAGAAATGACCTGATAATTACAATAAGCACTGCCCTGCTTTATACAAAAGTGTCATTTGTTTTAGATATTCTACTTGTATTTTTCTCCCCCCAGCATTAGGGCTGCTCTTATTGCAAGTTGCTATATGCAGCATTTGGATGGGAAGAGAGACTAGAAATTTAGGGGGGAGGAAAACAAAATTCAGTTTAGGACATAAATACATCAGTGGAGTTATGATGATGAATTTAATGTTTTTTTATTTGATTCTGAATGCAGTTATGTTAATTAAAGATTAAAAGTACTATAGAAAACACCATTAGTATATGTGCTCTGTGGGAAAATAACGGAAGATTGGTGAGGAGGATTGTAAACATGCTCAAGTGACTTGCAGCTGGGGTGTAGAAAAACACATATATCATACTAATCATTGTTTAGTCTTGTGTGCTTGACAAGTAGAACATCTGTGTTTAGATAACATAGGCCTGTGATAGCCTTAGAGGCACCCTACTGAACATGCTTGAGATTCCTGCCCTGCTGTGGGAAAGATCAAAGCACAGCGGTAAACTATGCCTGCGTGAATCCCTGATATACAGGTGAAAACAGCAGGTTCGGTGATCCTCTAGCATGGACCGAGCTCTGCGGTGCCTGCGTCCCTGCTTGTGTGCCTCTGCCCAGGTGCTGCTTCGGGGATCCCCTGGTTGGCAAGGTAATGAAAATAAATTTACTCTTTGCATTTCATCCATGGTTTTGTGGTTGTTCCTGCGCCCTGCCTGTGCCGGCTCACACATGCTCTAACTATTCATACTCTTGATAAGAGCTGTTAAGTATTTTCATAGTTTAAAAATTATCTTTATGGGCATATATACATATACATATACACAGAATCACTCTCATTTATTCCAAAGGCTTCTGAGTGTCAGTTGGATTTCCTACCCGTCCCCACCATGTTCTGATTTAGAACTGGCACTAAACAAACAATCCTGACAGTAAAGAGCAGACTTAGTTTCTCTTTTAAACATATAGGAACAGCCCCACTGAGACCAAGTCTTATTTACAACAGGAAACTTGATATGGTCCAGCCACTGAGATATACTCATTTGCCTGAGATATGCAGTACAATTTTGTTATTTCCAGTAAAATTTGGCCAGTAAAGTCTGGCAGCTTATGTTACGTTATGTTACGTTATGTCCAGTAAAGTCTGGCAGCCTGAAAGTTTTCACTGAGATGCTCTTTTGCCATAGTTTGCTTTCTGCTGTGTCACTCAAGCTGCACACGAGACCATGGAAAACCAACTGCTCTTATAAAGCATCCGTAACCAGTCAAAACATCCTGAACTTACTCATTGGTCAGTTATCATTAATACAGACCTTATCTTAACAGATACATAATAATATGCATTGATATCTAGACAAACATACAGCTAAGATCCATCAGTACTCTGCAGCTTTACATTGCAGCATGGATACAAAATGCACTACAAGCCTTACTTAAACAGATACAAATCTGTAGTTGCTCGGTACCACTGGAGCAACACAAAGTGTCCAGATAACATACGTACTGCCAGTCTACCCACAATACAGGTCCTCCAGGTACCACCTTTCCTTAGCAAAGCTGCCCAAGATATCCTGTTAGAAGACTTCTTTAAACTGTATATAATCTGGAAAAAAATAACAACTTGTGCTGAAATATGGTTATCTGCTGTGGGACAATTTTTTTATTCAGGGAAAACTACACCACAAAGCACTGCTAAAGAGAAGCTGGGATCCCTTTTCTGTTGAAATACCAGTGCCTGGCCAAGGAGAGAGCACTGACACTGCATCCTGGAGATGGAGTCCTGGAGATTGCCCTTGCTGGGAGCTGACGTGGGAAAAGAAGCAGGGTGACTTGCTCCAGGGCTGTCCCCAAGGGCAGGAAGGGTAGCAGAAGAGTGGGAAAGAGGAACTGAGATAAGCAATGCAAGGAGGAACAAGGCATTGGGAGTGGCAGAAGGCAAATAGAACCAGACTGAGGACAAGAGTAGGGAAGGGATGGGACTGAGTAGAGACAGAATTGAAGAGGATGCACAGAAGTAGGCAAATGTAGTGGCAGGAGAAACAGAAAGAAAACCAGGCAAGAGTCTGACCGTTACAGAATGTGGGGGTTTTTTTCAAGAAGAAATTGCATATGAGGAGGACATCAGACTCACCAAAGCAAGTGGAACAACATGCTGGAGCAGGAAGAAAATGACAGCAGGACGTGGGGAGCAAACTCAGACATTGAGGAGTCCCAGATCCCTCCAGTGAAATCTGCGAGGAAAGTGCTTGCTTCTTCAGTGGTAGAGAATAACCTATCACTGATTTCAGTTATGGTAGCAGCTCAGCTGGCAAACATCTACAGATAAAACATCCAGCTCTGCTGTTTAACAGATGGCTTTCAATATGATCATAACATTTTCATAACATTTCTAGCATTTTTTTCAGTTTTCTTTTTAAAAAAGAAACAGGAAGTGACACACAAAACTGTTAAAGAGAACAGTGTTGCAAAGTCAAATGCTTAGAAGCCGGAAAATGACAGAATTGAGGTTTATGGTGTAACTTTAATTTGCCTCCTCTATGTAAATGTACTATTTCACCATCCTCATGCACCTGATAACATAACTCTTGCAGCCTGATCCCACCAGTGTTCAAGATGGAGCAGCTTGGCAGACAGTTGTTTTGTTCCTCTCAATAAAGGTAATTTATGAGCCTTATCTTACTTGTTAAGGAGTCTGGAAGGTCTAGAAATGCAAAGGAGACCTGCAGTTAAAGCAGATGAATACAGAGAACAGAAATATATCTTTTTAAAAGAAGGTGAGTGAATATTGACCTTGTCTCCTATCCGGAATGCCTGTAAGTCTTCTGCCTTCTATTATAGAGAACAAACGAACATCGAGGAGTTTCTCTTTACCAAATATAAATGTATTTATATTCCAGATTAAATGCATTATCTGGCTTTAATAAATGCCAAACCTTGTGAGAAATTCTTCCAAGTTTTAATCTTCAAAATAAGGGGAGATATACATCAATTTTTTTGTTTGTTTGTTTCAACATAAATTTGTAGCTTGTCCATACATATTCATGTAAAAGCCAGTTCCACATAGGTTTAGTGGAAAGTGTTCACACAAGTTAGCCACAGTAATCTGTGGTTTCAGAGACATTAATCATTTCATGATGTTTGTAAACAGATGACTCAGGATTTGCCTCGAAGAAGTAAAACATAGTTGAACTAGAACATTTGTGATGTGAGCTCTAGGGAAATACAGGACTTTTCAGCTCCTCTGGAACCATATGTAAAATAGAGCTGCTTTCAGTAAATTGAAAATGCAGTATGTGTGCTACATTTAGACTGTACATTTTTTCCCAGTAGGAGTGGAGGAACAAATAACCTGGAGTAAAGGTTCACAAAGGGAAAAACAGTCAGCTGCAAACCAAATGTCTGATGTTGCCAGATTTAGAGGAACAAGAACGCTGGCAAAAATAAAAAACAGCAGGCAAATCCACAGTGTGTAGGGATGATAAGGATGAGTTCCCAGAAAATATGTTCCTGAGAAGAAGAGCTGCTAATGTGCTGAACAAACTGCCACCTCATCACAACTCCTTACCCATCCTTTAAGCTTTTTGACTTCATTCGCCGGCATCCACCCCTTTACATGCAGGAGTATGAAGAAGGAGAGGGAGTGGAGCACAGTCAGCCATTTCTGCTGATTCAGTTCTTCTCTTTTCTATTCTCCCTTCAAAATAGGCTCAAAAATTGGTCTACAGATTAGTCTAGTACCTGTCATCACCGTGATAGCAACAACAAATTTGAAGACAGACCATATTAGCACAAGCAACTGAAAGTTAATCATATCAATATGAATTTTAAATTGTGGGAATAATTCAGAACTAGAAATTAATCTGTACTAGTTTTCATATTGTCTCTTAATACTTTGGTTAAGTTTGCACCATAGCAAAGGTATGTTTTTAAAAGCATCACCATATCTGGATGCTTTCCCACAAAGCAATTCATTACTCCTCACTATCATAACGGTAAAGAAAATTAGTGGATGCTTTTGAAAATGAATATTTTGATGGTGCTTGATACAGGAAAAAAGCATACATAGATAAATATTAATATCTTGGCAATATGTCCATAATTTTTTTAATCAAATGTATATGTGACATTAAATCAACTATTTAGTTAGGTTATACAAATCAGCTTAGACGTTTATTATGATTTCTTATTTCAACTTCTGGATAATCATATATACACGTACAAAATTAATTTCTGCCAACATGAGATGCAGTCATATCTCACAGTAAATAAAACCAGTGCTAAAATATTTCTGTGGATGCATTGCAGTCTCTCAGCAGAGAGCAACAGAGATGACTTCTACTTAACCAGATTATAGACAATTTATCAAGCCATATCAACAATGTCTAGTGCATTAGACATCTTGCTAAAGATGCAATACTTAGTAGTGTTGAAAATAAATATTTAGATTTATTACAGAAATATATCAGGAAATATAATACATCTGTATGCATATATTATACTCACCATTCATTAGTCTTAAATCATAAAAGCCTAAAGTACATCATTGTTCTTAGTCAAATCCACCTAGCCATTCCTGAGCTGAACAGTGAATTCTACATTTCTGATGTCCTGATATAAAATTAGGTGACTCATGTCAGGATCCATTAAACAGCTATAAGATCTCTTTTCATGGGAAGAATCACTTGAAAGGTGGAACCTGTCAGTAGAGTTTGGTGGGCTTACCTGAAACCGAGATGTACCAAGGGCAGAAACGCCATTCTTCCAGAGAAAAGGCAGATGCTATTGAATAAGAAGAGCTGAACAAATGGGTTTGATTTTCCAATGCTGTAATGGGCTTATTTAATAGCTATAATATTATATCATGAGATTGCTGTAATTTTCAACTACTAAAAGCTGCAATAAGGTCTTGGTACCATAAAGTGTGTACTATTATCATAAGAGCCAACTTTCTGGATTTAGACAGTATTGTGATGAAGTTTAACAGTTTGATTTGACTTCTTTCAGAACCCATGAAAGCTAAATATGAGTACTAGTCATGTTTCCATTGAGAGTAATTTATATTTGGAAATTCATAGTCTTCTAAAACAGCTGAGGTTCAGCATAAAGCTATGCCAAGAGCTACTCATGAAATTAGGAAGAAAGATCAATATAGAAATATTTTACTGACCCAGTATTGATAATTAGAGGCAAGTTCAGAGTTTTGCATAAGTTACATAGTCTAGCTATTGCATTAAATATACCATCAACTGACAAACTGGCAACAGGTATGTCATATCAAAGTATTAAAGGTCAACTAAAATTTTATTACTACTTTTATGGTTCAGAGATTTAAGAATCCATATAGAGTTACAATCATTTTTTGTTGTTGTTTTGCATGAGAATTAGAAGTACTATTACTAAAAAATTCCATATAAAAAGTAATTGATGAAGAACAGGTTTTTTACTATCTCAAATTACAAGGAACCTCACTGAATTTGGAAGTTTTAGCAGACAGGATAAGTAGCAGCCCATGCTTCAGATACCAAAGAAAAATACAGGTAATATGTTGATAGTTTCTGCATGCCTCAGTTTGACCTGAAATACCTGCAATCAATAGTCTATTGCCAAATAAGAAGTGATTGCTGTGTTCTCTGATTATGTTACTTTCCTCTGGCAGGAACAGAAGCTCTACATAGATGAGTAGATCTGTACAGAACATGACAGATGTTGTTTCAAGAGATGTTTAGTAAAGTTTTCTATATTTGGTACCCCAGCTTTAGGAGTAAATATTAAAATTGAATTTCATCTCATTTGAGCCTAAAAGTGCTAGCCAGTACAGAATGTCCCACATAAGCAGTCTACTACGTACCATTGGTCCATGAATTAACCACTGGTAATAACTATTATATTCCAGTTCTCACTTCTGTAGAAGAATTGAGTCATTTAACTTCCCAACACCCTTTCTGAGAACTTAGAGATGCAGCCCTTCTGCAGAGCTCTGATTCAGCAGGGAGTCCTGTATAAACAGATGATTTGTCTCCAAACAGAGTGGGAGAATCCTAATAGAAAACAGATCTGGACACTCATAAAGACCTACAAGGAAAAGCTTTTTTCCAAAGGAGGCTGACTATGTTGACTGTAACTTCTGCAAAGAGGGTTTTTTTGCATATTTTACTCACCTGAGTGGAGCTACAAAGCAGGATATTGAACTAAATGGTTTAATTCAGTGTCAAAATTTGTGTTTAACAGTAATTTGCAAAGGAGGGAGGAAGGAAGAGTTACAGCAAATATAATGAAGAAAGTGATATCCTATTCTCCATATTTATGAGCAGACAGGAACACCCTGATCCAGGAATTGCTTTTTATCTTTTGTTAGTCCTGGTTGAGAACACTGTAATATGTGTCACTCAAGACTCTATCATATTCATATATTTGAAAATACATAAGTTGTATTCACTTGACTGAAAATATGTGCCAGAGAATATAAAAAATAATAAACTTTAAGGTAGGAGTATTTGGAGTGTTTGGTAGTGTTTACTAGCAATAATTTTGAAATGAAAAACCAGCACCATGACTTACTCTAGATAAATGGCCCATCAGAGACACAAAAAGTGCTATGTTCCTGATTCACCCCCACTCAGTAAGTATTTTGACTTCTAAGTCCAACTCACTTTTAAATAATGGTTTGAAATAATACATAAATTTTCAAGAAAGACAGGCAGTAAATCCAGCTTATCATCGCCAAAGTAGCATCAGTTTATTCACTATGTATGTGTATATCAACTTCCAAGCTGCATAGCTATCTGACAATCTATAATTTACCAGATTAAAAAAGCAGAACAATTAACTTTTTATACTTTATATCATGACGAATATTGTTGTGACCAGAGGAAAAGTAAATAATTTTCTTAGCATGTAGTAGAAATGGGTTAATATTTTGGGTGACAGGCATTTTACTACTTACAACTATGTGAACTGTGGGGCAATGTAAACTAGTAATGTAACTTTTAGAATTCGATTTCCACATCATTTAAACTGAATCCTGAAGTTACTCATAAAAGCTGGTTCTGTGCTCTTCTAGGGTGGTGTGACTTCACTGTAATATGTTTTTGTGGTAGATCTCTGTGTGGTACCTGTACCCTGGCATCAGCACTGATCAATACATTTTTGTCAGGCCCTATCCTATATATATCTGGGGCTGTCTAATCCAGATTTCCCCAAGGAGAGGAGTTTTTGGCCTGCAAGCAGATTTGAACTCAGCTTTCAGATTTACCTGGAAAGGAGCATGTTATTGCAATTCTTTCCTTTGTAAAAGGAAATGTAAGCTGTGACTGCAGGGAGCTGGAACTGTTGCTGGATGCCAGCCTTTCTCTGAAGCTAGCTCACTTTATACTATGGAAAGTCTGTAAAAGTCCCCTTGTAGTCTTGACCAGTGCTTTAAGGGTATTCAAGACTCATTTATATTGCAAGTTAAGATCACATGAGCCCTAATTTTCCTCCTTTCCACATGTTTAACAAACTCAGCAACTCATCTGGAGCAGCAGGGAAGATGAGTCTTCCTCAAGTCCACAAATGATGTGACTGTCTTTCTAATAAGTGAGACTAGCTGAAATATCCTCATCACTGCTATATAGGCTTCTTCTGAATTTTTCCCCTCTTTGGCATTGCAATTCTCATATACCCCAAGGTAATAGAAAGTCACCTGGATTTGGTCCCCACTTCACAAAGTTGTCAAATGATTGTTGGAGCAATTAAAAAAAGTTTCTGTAGCATTTTAAGTTCTATACTGCCTGGTGGGTAACTGAGAACGAAGGTGCAACTTTACCCTAGTTGAGCTTGCAAATGGGAAAAAACTCTCAGCAATAAGCAGATTCTTGCAGGTTACTTTGTTGATATCTGTCCCAGCTTTTGCTATGCACCTTCTCTTTGAATGCCAGGTCTGCAGTGCCATTTTGGACAGAGAGACATGACAAGGTAAGGTTTTGAGCTCTGACCTGACTCATGCTTCAGTGCAAGCAGACTCCAGGAATATGCAGTAGTGAATGGAGATTACGTTTTAACACCATAGAGGCCAGATGGGAGAAACATAATATGTGAAAATATCAAATCACTGAAACCCAGAGATCAGAGAATCCCTTACAGTGCTCCATCAAATCACAAGACCTCTCTTTGGATCTAAGGCATTCATTTTAGCTTTCCAAAAGTAAACAAGGCACTTGACACAAGTAGTACCTACTGTTACACATGTACAACCTTATTCATCTCAGTTGTATTAAAATGCTATGGCAGAGCATTTATGTACCTTTAAAAAGCCACAGTGCAAACCTGCATGTCGAATAATGAATCTCTTGTTCGAATATCTCTGAGAAACAAAACATTTATTGTAGGGATGTCTGTGCTGCTACTTTTACACTGCAATAGGCAATGCACGGGTATAAATAATACAATGCCCTCATTTCACATAACCTATTTGTAATTGCTGTAACCACAAGTTACTTGCAGTCCAGCAATATTATGTGCTTCTAATATGAACTGCTGTATACTGTAGTCAGCATCACAGTGCTTTGTGGAAAGTCACTCAGTGAAATGAAAATCATGTCTCAAGCTGACTTCTTTGGCTCTGATATGTCACCTCATCTCCAGTGTGACTCAATAAAAACACAAAAAAAGACAGAAGGAGGTCTTGTCTCACTCTTGCAGGAAGGGTACCACAAATGCAGCGTGCAGCTTCATAGCTTTCTGATATGCTGTGCTCTAAATAGCATTCTGAAACAGCTAACAATAAAATATTTTTAAATGTTACTAGTAAGCTGACTTAATTTTATTCATCATTTGAATAAAGTACCTGTCACAGATGACATAACTATTTATAGACTGGTACAATTCAATTAATGTTTTAACAACCTTTAGTTATGACTGCAGAAAAAGGCACATCTGTGCGGTGTTCTGAATGTGAAACATTTTGCATTTGGAATGCTCAGTTAGATCAAAACATGTTAATCTGCGTATCAAAGTCAGATTTTAAATAACATTTGCAATATAAGAGGTCCTGTTTGTTACTATGAATATAGGGAAGATGCTAGGTCAGACTGTTAGCCTATGCAAATTGTTTTCTCCTGGCAGCTTCCACTTAGGATATGTCCTAACTGACTTCAAGGTCCATTTTATTCAAGGACTGCATGAGAAGGCACAATAGCATTAGGCAGAGGAATTGAAATGCTTCCTTGTAGGGAAATGTACAATATCTATGTAATCTGTATATAGATTTTACAGACTATGTAATCTTTTTTATTAATTTTTTTCTCTTCTTTTAATCTTTTAATTAGCCATTACTGTATTTAACTTACAGCTTTTGGAGAATTGCAATAGCAAGTGGAAAAGCTTTCTTGTACAAGTTGCACCTAAGCTCTCCATTCTCTATTTTTGAGCTAAATTTGAGCAATTTTCAACACATTTTAAATAATCACTTAAAGCAAGATGCCGTGACATGTAACTGAATTCACTAGAACTGTTTGTCTAGAAAAAAATCTGCTTCAGTTTTTGGCTGTACAGCCTTTTAACACAAACTTATTTTTGACTCAGAAGAAATTAGCATGACTGCACAGAATACAACTCCAGAATAATATGTAAATTACATAGAAAACTCTCTGATGATACTGAAAAAGTGAGAAGGCAGGGATACTAAATGACTGCTATACTAAAATCTCTCCACACCAAAACAGCATCTCATGTTTTGAGTATCTGTATCTCATTCTTACTTATCCAGGCACTAACCCTCTAGTTTCTCTTAGCTACCACTTCTCTCTCCCCTCAGTGCACTGCAAATTCTGATCTCCCTGTGATGTTATGAACTTGCTGTCCCACCTGTGAGCTGATCTAGACTTAGCAACTTAGCAGCAAAATATTCTGGATATATTTGTAACACCCAGGAAGTCTTTTCCTCCTCATGTACTCAGCTAGCTGAGATCTGAGGAGTGAATATCTACATTATTCATAAATTTGATGATAGGCTGTTCTGTGTTTTACTGCTGTTTTCATTAAAATGCATCTCTCAAACTTCTATCACCAAAGAAATAAGTCCCCTTAACTTTTTTCCCCTGAATAAAATACTGAAGATTTTTTTTGTATTTTCCTTTATACCTCTGATTATATTTTTCTTCTGTACAGAATGTCCTAAATAATGAAATTTAAATCTGAATTTTCCTAATTTGCAAAGTGGGCCAGCTTAGGACATCATACATTAGAAAACATGCTTTGGATCATTGGCTTCTGTATTTCACACTCACATCTGAAAATGTTGAGAAGCAACTAGAAATACACAGCGGTGTATCCTTTATGGCAATCTATTTTCAAATTGCCTCACAAGTATAACTGCCTGCTTTTGTCGTAATTCAACAGATTGTGACAACTGATTGCATTTCTCCCAAAAGGGAACTCTGCATTCCCCTTTGGTTGTTAATTTGAATGCAGCTTCAAAGGCATTCAGCACCTAATTCTATTGATGGCTCTTTTGAAGATGCAGACCTTCACCTCTAAAATAATCCACATCTTTTTAGAATGTTCTATTATTGCACAGACACTGAAAGCTCAACATTAAAAAGCTTTTCAATTGAATGGCTTGAATTGTTCTTCCTTCCCAAGCTTTGGGATTATTCAGAATGCTCTGAAAAGAGCCTCTCTGATTGAACATACTATTTTATAACTAGTGCCACAAAACAAAAGTGTTTCAAGATGTCAACATAAAGTCTGAGGTTACTAAAGGACAGAAAACAAACACAGCAAGCTGGCTAGTAGGAGTGAAGCTAAAAGGCATTAGTAAAAAATTAAGATTGTATACTTAATTTAAAAGTAGAAAAGCATAGTCTGTTTTGACTCAGTTTCTAAAAACACACATATATCCCAGCAACAGCTCAAATAAATTAAGTAGCTGAACACAAGGAAGGTCTGACAGTGCTCATGGTTTAACTTGCAGAAAGGTGAGTGGAACTTTTCTCACCACAGGCATCACTGCTGAGATCTCAGGCCTGCAGGTACATGCAAGGAGGGGAACAGGAGCGAGAGCTATCAGCTCTGACATCTACAGTGAGAGTGACAGAAGAAGCAGGTCTAAAGCCCTTTCCCACTCCCTCAGCACAAAACACAGTAATAGATTCATCTTATTTTCCTTCACACCAAAACCCCAGGAGGTATTTTGGCCTCCCCTGAGCTATCATCTCCTGGAGCTCCCACTTAATGAGCACGCTTTATTGCTGCTCCAAATAAGTGATTGCACATATGGACAATCAAACCAAATATTCAGAAGCATCAGAAGTATCTATCTCCACACAAGTTTGTTACTGTCTTTGTACTACTTTCTCAGTGAAAGTCATTCAAGCCACTTCATAAGTCTACTATGCAGTGCAAATGGGAAACAGAAGGTCAAATAAGGAATTTATCCTCCAGTAAGACATTATGTGCATCCTAAGGAAAGACTCCAAGAAAGCCTAATTGTGCCTGAAAGCATAATGGGCTAACTTCATCCCCAGCTAAAGTCACACATAAAGTTTCCTTTAAATTTCTCAGATCATAAAACTAGCTAAGGTGAAAGGGTCCATGGCCAATTTAGAAAATATTTTGACTTTGAATTTAAAGGGTACTGGCTGCCTTCACCTGAAAAAGTGAAGAAATATATTATATACTACTTACACAATGCTTTGGGTGTACATAAATGACTACCAGACACTTCTTGTCTAAGCAATACGTGGTGAAAGGAAAAGGAAATGTGAACAGTCCGGTAAAAATAATCTAGCTTTTTGGATGTGGGGTGTAAATGGTTTCCCTTCTCTAGTTAGTTTAATATATCAATCATATAGTTTTATTCTGCAGCTTCAGTCCAATGAACCTTGCATGTGCAATGTCAGAAGCAACTTCTACCAGGGTACTTATTTGCTCTACTAAAGAAAAGCTTATAAGGATAAAACCTAAAATTAGATTCTATTCTTCTATCTCAATATTTGAAAGGCCTATCACTTGTTGGCAGCCACAGTCAATTTTATTTTTATGTTTATTATTGTCTTTAATAACAAACCTGAAGAAGCAGTAAGTGAAACTCCATAAAACAATAGGATGTAGAAATGGAAGTACAGACTTAAGATAAAAATCCCCATTCTTGTCATTTTATACATATGTGGTGGGTTGACCCTGGCTGGATGCCAGGTGCCCACCAAAGCCGCTCTATCACTCCCCCTCCTCAACTGGACAGGGGAGAGAAAATAAAATGAAAGGCTCATGGGTCAAGATAAGGACAGGGAGATCACTCAGCAACTACCATCACGGGCAAAACAGACTCGACTTGGGGAAAAAAAAAATTAATTTATTACCAGTCAAATCAGAGTAGGATAATGAGAAATAAAACCAAATCTTAAAAAACACACCTTCCCCCCACCCCTCCCTTCTTCCTGGGCTTAACTTTACTCCCGAATTCTCTACCTCCTCCCCCCTTGAGTGGCGCAGGGGGATGGGGAATGGAGGTTGCAGTCAGTTCATCACACATTGTCTCTGCCCCTCCTTCCTCCTCAGGGGGAGGACTCCTCACATTCTTCCCCTGCTCCAGCATGGGGTCCCTCCCATGGGAGACAGTCCTCCATGAACTTCTCCAATGTGAGTCCTTCCCACGGGCTGCAGTTCTTCTCGAACTGCTCCAGCATGGGTCCTTTCCACGGGGTGCAGTCCTTCAGGAACAGACTGCTCCAGCATGGGTCCTTTCCACGGGGTGCAGTCCTTCAGGAACAGACTGCTCCAGCGTGGGTCCCCCACAGGGTCACAAGTCCTGCCAGCAAACCTGCTCCAGCATGGGCTCCTCTCTCCATGGGATCACAGGTCCTGCCAGGAGCCTGCTCCAGCGTGGGCTCTCCACAGGGTCACAGCCTCCTTTGGGTGCATCCACCTGCTCCGGTGTGGGGTCCTCCACAGGCTGCAGGTGGATATCTGCTCCACCGTGGACCTCCATGGGCTGCAGGAGGACAGCCTGCTTCACCATGGTCTTCACCACAGGCTGCAGGGGAATCTCTGCTCTGGCACCTGGAGCACCTCCTCCCCCTCCTTCTTCACTGACCTTGGTGTCTGCAGAGTTCTTTCTCTCACATATTCTCACTCCTCTCTCCCAGCTGCTGTTGCCATTGTGCAGTTTTTCCCCCTTCTTAAATATGTTATCACAGAGGTACTACCACTGTTGCTGATTGGCTCGGCCTTGTCCAGCAGCAGGTCCATCTTGGAGCTAGCTGGCATTGGCTCTATTGGACATAGGGGAAGCTACTAGCAGCTTCTCACAGAAGCCACCCCTGCAGCCCCCCCTGCTACCAAAACCTTGCCACACAAACCCAATACATTCCACCCCTCGCCTCTGTGAATCACATATTTAAGAATTATCATTAAAATCCACGTTCATCACACAATCTTCATAATCTTCACAAACTTCACTCACATCAACAAAAAAGAATTCCCCACACCAAAATCAAAATAACATCATCACAACACCAAATGAAAGTGGACAATTTACACAGAATGCACACCTCATCCCTTTACCACAATTACAACAACAGAAATTCCCCACGATCATTCCACTTTTCACTCTCTAGCTGTGTTCAGTCCATGTTTTGCCCGTTACCTCTCCCAATTACTATCCTTATCTCGAATTCCTCATGCCCCAGGTTGGGTGCCAAAAAGGACTGTGGTGGGTTGACCCTGGCTGGGCGCCAGGTGCCCACCAAAGCTGCTCTATCACTCCCCCTCCTCAGCTGGACAGGGGAGAGAAAATATAACGAAAGGCTCGTGGGTCAAGATGAGGACAGGGAGATCACTCAGCAATTACTGTCACAGGCAAAACAAACTTGACTTGGGGACATTAATTTAATTTACTCAGTTTGGACATCTTAACAACCTTGATATTTATTTCTTTGTGCATCTGATACCACCAACCTTCCTCTTCCAATCAGACTTCCACTCTCCCCCTTCATCTCCTCACTAGCTTTGTTTTGTCTGTATTTTTGTTAAAACCAAATTATTCCAGTATTGGGTAATGATTTTGCTGTGGTAGACTAGAAGGGGCAAAATATTTCAGCAAGACTCTGTCTGCCTATTGAGATTTCAGTCCCACACTGGTATGTCTTAGCCTTTCCTCCCACCTGCCTGGCAGCCTCCAGGGCTGTTTCTGCAGCCTCTCTCACTGCTCCAATGGGGAAACCAGGAACATTTGCACCACTGCAAATTACATAAAGAGAAGAAACAACCTTCTCTTCCCATAAAGTAATCCAGTAATCCTGATCTTGACTCTAACAGGATCTGTGGCAGTTAGTTACCCTTTTCATCAAGCAGTAGGTGATGGCTTCCTCAGACATTAGCCTGAACAACTATTAAGACCAGGGCTATTTCAGTAAGCTAGAAAATATGGCAGATATCCTTCCTATGCTAAGTGCAGAGAAGACAACATGGCCATGTCTGTGGAGGTGCAAATTGATGTTGTTCCGTTAAAACCAGTAGACCTATACCACTGTACTTTGGTTCACTCAATCAGGGGAATTTACAATCTAAAGTTTAGATGTGTAATAATATACCAAAAGCTATTTCAGAGACTATTCAGGTTGCATGGAAATGCACTTCAAAACTCAGAAAGGAGAGCTTTCTTTTTTTCTTCCTTCCTTCCCTTGTTCCTCTAAAATAAAAATACTTTACCCAAAGTCTACATAGCAAAGTCATAATTGTGACTGTGACCAGTATCCCCTGCTCCTGACCCCTGGTGAGAATTGTAACTACAACTTAGTGCCGTCATCATTCTGCCAAGGATCCCTAAAAGAACCTGTCTGTCCCCTTAGTGTCAGGTGACACATAATGCCCTGTTTTTTGTAGCCACAGAATTGCATAAAGCACAAGGTAACTCATAAGCTGGTATTTACAACAGATTACTTCCATGAAGATTTCCAGTGTCAAGTTGTTTTTAGTGTTGTTAGTAGTCACTTTGACTTGTTTCAGTAACCACTTTGACTTTTTTGATGGCCTTACTGGCAGATCAGATCACAATTGTTCATGAGCAACACGGAAACTGAGAAAGACTTTGAAATATAGCCGTGACTGAAATTAGATTCCTTTTTCTCATCTATTTTAGTGATCCTAAAAAATATTAAAAAGAAGCTCACTTCTCTAAAAGTTAACTTTTTGTGAAACCTCCTCTTCTTCCCATAATTTGTCATTTCCTCATAAATTATCCATACTGTCTCCTGACACAAGTTACAGACACCCATGCAAATTTAAACTGACACTTTTAACTGGGTTAAATAATTATGAAAGGTCTTTGGAACATCACTTGGAAAATACAAATCTAAAATAAACCAAAGTACTATGTGGATTTACTCATTGCTCTGCATTAATATGAACAGCAAACTAATTATTGAACTAAGAACTTGATTATCAGGCCACAGTACACCTACTATGTGTTTTAAATACCAATCAACTACTGCTGTTTAATATGTACAAATATTGTAAGCTTACTGCCTTTATTTAAAACATTATTATTATTTTTTAAGAGTCATTTAAATACCCCAAATTATTATTTCTCCCAGTATGGCATTTTTAAGTTCAGTTACAAAAGGGAATATTTACAGTCTGCTTAATCCATTAAAGCATTAAAGGATTTCCTGAGATGGAAATAACAGGCAAATTCTTGTTCACAGATGTGCTTCTCTCTACTAATAAAATTAGCCAAAACTTAAACAGTTTTAGGTCCTGATCTTGCACTGTGATCTGTTAACAGGGATACTTGGAAAACCACAAAGTTTTCCAGAAGCCAGCAGGCTTCCACCAAGGTGCAAGAATTCACAGCAATAGGTTCCACTGAAAGACATGAGTCTTGCTTTGCCATTTGCAATATATATGTCTTATGTAAGAACTGCAAAATATAAAATCTGAAGGCTAACTAATTTATAGGGTTGACTTGGGGACCATTTTGTCTGTTCTGTAAGATTGCTGTTAGCCTCTCTTTCTCTCTTCCCCCTCCCACCCACTCTGCCAAAATAAAAAATGAGAGGCCTGAAAATGTTATAAACTAAAAAGAGGTTTGTGCGAGGTCAGTGGAGGTATTTTTCGATTCCCCCTTCCCTCCTTTTTCTTTTTGCAGCACTAAGCTCAGACTTAAATCATTTTTCTACAAGAAAAATATAGGAGTTGTTACGTTCATATATTGTCAAAACGTGAAGTCTCAGCTATGTCTGAACTTCTTCACACTGGGAAATTGGCTAAAACCAACTCTCCTGCATGCCATTAATTTTAAAATATTGGCATTATCTAACAAGATAACTCTGACAAGACATTTCTGCAGGGCAACTACACACATATCTGAGGAAGAAGCTTTCCTCTGATTCCCTCCACATGAGAGAGCACAATGCAGCAATTGGGTATGTGCCAGGACACACATGCTCAAGGTGTGGGGCCAGAGCCTGGGGAACTGGAAGCTGTGAAATTGGGAGTGCTACAGGGGAAATGTGAGGGCGAGCTCTAGGAGTCAAGTCCTCACTTGGAAAAGTGGTGAGATATGTCAGGCAAGTGCTTCAGATTGCACCCCATGACAAGATCCACAATTTGATTTCCTGGAATAAATTAGGATCTGGTCTCCAAATCCTCTTTAGTGTCTTACAGCATGATTTCATCCTCGCACACTAATTTGAAGTTGATGGAACTTTTGGTTCTTTCAGTTGAATTATACTGGTGCAAACATGGAGTAAAACATTACCTGATCAGTTCCCTGTCCCACTGTCCATCTTCTGGGCTATAGCAGCTAATGAGGGCGCCAGAAAGGACTGTGATGGGTTGACCTTGGCTGGCTGCCAGGTACCCACCAAGTCACTCTTAACACTCCCCCTCCTCAACTGAATAGGGGAGAGAAAATATAACAAAAGGCTCGTGGGTCGAGATAAGGACAGGGAGATCACTCACCAATTACTGTCACAGGCAAAACAGACTCAACTCAGGGAAATTAATTTAATTTATTACCAATCAAATCAGAGTAGGATAATGAGAAATAAAACCAAATCTTAAAACACCAAACACCTTCTACCCACCCCTCCCTTCTTCCCGGGCTTAACTTTACTCCCAAATTCTCTACCTCCTCCCCCCCTGAGCAGCACAGGGGGATGGGGAATGGGGGTTGCGGTCAGTTCATCACACATTGTCTCTGCCACTCCTTCCTCCTCACACTCTTCCCCTGCTCCAGAGTGGGGTCCCTCCCACGGGAGACAGTCCTCCATGAACTTATCCTATGTGGGTCCTTCCCACGGGCTGCAGTTCTTCATGAACTGCTCCAGCATGGGTCCTTTCCACAGGGTGCAGTCCTTCAGGAACAGACTGCTCCAGCATGGGTCCCCCACAGGGCCACAAGTCCTGCCAGCAAACCTGCTCCAGCGTGGGCTCCTCTCTCCATGGGGTCACAGGTCCTGCCAGGAGCCTGCTCCAGCGTGGGCTCTCCACGGGGTCACAGCCTCCTTCAGGGCACATCCACCTGCTCTGGCGTGGGGTCCTCCAGGGGCTGCAGGTGGATATCTGCTCCACCATTAACCTCCATGGGCTGCAGGGGGACAGCCTGCCTCACCATGGTCTTCACTACTGGCTGCAGGGGAATCTCTGCTCTGGCACCTGGAGCACCTCCTCCCCCTCCTTCTTCACTGACCTTGGTGTCTGCAGAGTTCTTTCTCTCACATATTCTCACTCCTCTCTCTCTTCCGGCTGCTGTTGCACAGCAGTTTTTCCCCCTTCTTAAATATGTTATATCACAGAGGCGCTACCACTGTTGCTGATTGGCTCGGCCTTGGCCAGTGGCAGGTCCATCTTGGAGCCGACTGGCATTGGCTCTATAGAACATAGGGGAAGCTTCTGGCATCTTCTCACAGAAGCCACCCCTGTAGCCCCCCCTGCTACCAAAACCTTGCCACGCAAACCCAATACACTGGCAGAGGGTCTCACTCTCCTATTGGTAGAAAACCATTATTATTAAAAGTAAAGACAGGAAAAAAAGAAAAGGGGTGAGATAAATTAATGAGATATAAAACAAAATTTTAAAAGAGCTACTCTGAATGACTCTGCCTTCTCCCCTCCTGCAGCATAAAAACAATCTTATTTTTATCCTATTTTAAATCTTAGTTTTATCAATGCTGTACAAGCCTGAAACTCTGTGAGACACAAAGCAGCAGGATTCATTAGTTAAGATGTTGTGTTAACTGTATGTTTATTTCCTACCATTAGCAGTACCATAGTTGTCATTGAGCAATTTTAGCCAGGAAAAAATATTGCTTGCATACATTTAGTTTTCAGACATTCCTGACTTCCATTAACATGTGAAATAGCACAGTACTGAATTACACAGGGTGATGTACTGAAATAACAGAACCTTGAGAACAAGGGCTTAAGAGACTTATAAGAACCAATATGGAATGTTTTCAACAGGAGGTTTGTGGTGACACATACTACAAAAAAATTGCTTAATAAATCAAAAGACAATCTAGCTTTAAAAAAATAACGTTGATATCTGTCGTGATTTAACCCCAGCCTGCAACTAAGCACCACACAGCCGCTCACTCACTCCCCCCACCCAGTGGGACGGGGGAGAGAATCAGAAGAGTAAAAGTGAGAACACTCGTGGGCTGAGATAAAGACAGTTTAATAGGTAAAGGAAAATCCACACACAAGCAAAGCAAAACAAGGAATTCATTCACTACTTCCCATGGGCAGGCAGGTGTTCAGCCATCTCCAGGAAAGCAGGGCTCCATCACGCATAACGGTTACTTGGCAAGACAAACACCAGCACTCTGAATGTCCCCCCTGCCTCCTTCTTCTTCCCCCAGCTTTATATGCTGAGCATGATGTCATATGGTATGGAATATCCCTTTGGTCAGTTGGGGTCAGCTGTCCCGGCTGTGTCCCCTCCCAACTTCTTGTGCACCCCCAGCCTACTTGCTGGTGGGGTGGTGTGAGAAGCAGAAAAGGCCTTGACTCTGTGTAAGCACTGCTCAGCAATAACAAAAACATCCCTGTATTATCAACACTGTTTTCAGCACAAATCCAAAATGTAGCCCCATACTAGCTACTATGAAGAAAATTAACTCTATCCCAGTCAAAACCAGCATACCATCACACTCTCTATTCCTGAAAATCCTCTATCTAGGCCAGGAAGTCTCAATCAGAAATTAACTTGAAATTCCCTTTGAATTGAGTTTTTCTGTTTGGTTTTGATTTCTAAATAGGCTGACTCTCTTTGAAGAAGTTTGTATATATCAGAGCTAAGACATCTGTGCTCTGGAAAAAGCTGACTGGTGGTGTTTTTCCCTTTTTCCTCAGAACTCAAGGCTTCTTTTGGGGTAAAAGAGAGACAGCAAGAAAACTTGTTTGTAAATCCATTTCTAGCTGATTACAACCTTCATCCATTTTAGTTATGGAATACATGTCTCACTGTCCCTCTTCAGGCAATGTTTTAACTTGTTGCCTTAGCTGTAACATGAGCTCCTCTTCAAACCACCCAGCTGGTCCCTTCCCTTTCATATCTCAGATGGTGTGACTGAACTCAAAGCAAGTGTTAGTTGTGTTTCTCAAGGTCAGAAGTTGACTTGCCTTGACAACTAACTTTCTGAAGTTCATGCTGGCATGTACATGTCAAAGAGTTTATCTCCATGCCTCCAAGGTTAGCAAGCCAAGTGCCAAGAGTAGAACACAGCAAATCCTTGTTCCAGAAAGACGTGATCATTTCAGACTCCCCATAAAATTATCCACCTGCACATGCTGAAAAGACAGAGCAGAAGGAGACAACCAGCTCAATCAGAGTGACTGGTAAGACAGCTCCTTTCTGCACCCCTTGGCTATACCAGAGAGGGAAGGTGCACAGAGAAAACCTGCTAGTACTCCTCCTCATTTACCTTGCTGGAGAGGAGAAATGGGGATGGGGCTCTGCTGCCAACCCCACCACTTGCCTAACCACCATATTGGCCTTTTATGATGGAGTGACTACATCAGTGGACAAGGGAAGAGCTACGGATGTCATCTATCTGGACTTCTGTAAGGCCTTTGACATGGTCCCCCACAACATCCTTCTCTCTAAATTGGAGAGATATGGATTTGATGGATGGACTGTTCGGTGGATGAGGAATTGGTTGGACGGTCGCATCCAGAGGGTAGTGGTCAACGGTTCAATGTCCGGATGGAGATCAGTGACGAGTGGTGTCCCTCAGGGGTCTGTATTGGGACCAAGACTGTTTAATATCTTCATCAATGACATAGACAGTGGGATCAAGTGCACCCTCAGCAAATTTGCAGATGACACCAAGCTGAGTGATGCGATTGAGAGGGACCTGGACAAGCTCAAGAAGTGGGCCCATGTGAACCTCATGAGGTTCCACAAGGCCAAGTGCAAGGTCCTGCACCTGGGTCGGGGCAACCCCCAGTATCAATACAGGCTGGGGGATGAAGGGATTGAGAGCAGCCCTGCAGAGAAGGACTTGGGGATACTGGTGGATGAAAAGCTGGACATGAGCCGGCAATGTGTGCTCGCAGCCCAGAAAGCCAACTGTATCCTGGGCTGCATCAAAAGAAGCATAGCCAGCAGGTCGAGGGAGGTGATTCTGCCCCTCTACTCTGCTCTGGTGAGACCCTACCTGGAGTAGTACGTCCAGCCCTGGGGCCCTCAGCACAGGAAAGACATGGACCTGTTGGAGCAGGTCCAGAGGAGGGCCACAAAAATGATCAGAGGGATGGAACACCTCTCCTATGAGGACAGGCTGAGAGAGCTGGGCTTGTTTAGCCTGGAGAAG
Organism: Gymnogyps californianus; assembly: GCF_018139145.2. Lineage (NCBI taxonomy): Eukaryota > Metazoa > Chordata > Aves > Accipitriformes > Cathartidae > Gymnogyps > Gymnogyps californianus. The sequence goes on along the minus strand of NW_026114174.1, from coordinate 6,911 downwards.
AGAAGGCTCCAGGGAGACCTTATTGCAGCCTTCCAGTACTTAAAGGGGGCTTATAAGAAAGAAGGGGACAGACTTTTTAGTAGGGCCTGTAGCGATAGGACAAGGGGTAATGGTTTTAAACTAAAAGAGGGTAGATTCAGACTAGATATAAGGAAGAAATTTTTTATGATGAGGGTGGTGAAACACTGGAACAGGTTGCCCAGAGAGGTGGTAGATGCCCCATCCCTGGAAGCATTCAAGGTCAGGTTGGACGGGGCTCTGAGCAACATGATCTAGTTGAAGATGTCCCTGTTCATTGCAGGGGGGGTTGGACTAGGTGACCTTTAAAGGTCCCTTCCAACCCAAACCATTTTATGATTCTATGATTCTATGACTGTAGGAGAGGGAAGAGAGTCTAAGAAGGCAGAACTGACGCAAAGGAGTATATGAGGTAGTTGTGGTGACAGGCAGATTTGGAAGTGCAGCAGTACCAAAATCATTCTGTTTTCTTTACTTGAGATGATTGGCAATACAGATTGTTTTCCATATCCACCAGGTATAAGGGTTTATGAAGATATTTAAAAATTTAAACAGAGATCAGTAACATGATATATACAGTCCTTAATCCCGATGAGAGCCTCTGAGGCTTTCTTTCTGAGGTACTGAAGTTAGCAATACTCAGTACATTCAACTGGCCTCAGGAATAATGGGCAAGTGAAGTCCTGTTAAAGTCCTCTATATATACAGATGAATAAGTGGATTAGATGTACCCAGAGATAAATAGGCTGGGTCAAAATTAGGACATTTGTTAAAATAAATTTTCATGTGATTTGAGTACTCTCTTTAAGAGAGTCAAAACAGAGGGGAAAAAAAAGATACAAATATACTAGCAATGACCAGCAAGACACTCTTCTGCTATGTTTAACAACTCTAATTAACTACATAAACAATCATTCATACATAGGTCTTTGTATGATGAAGGTGATACTTAAAAAAAAAATCAATATAGGTGCTACCAGGCCTGTGTGCCTAGCAAGCAAGAGAAAATACCAGAAAGCAATTAAAAAATCAAAAGACTTTAAGAAAATAATACATTCTGTAATCTTTCCATTTACCTTTCAGTTCAAGAACAGAGTTCCTACTTTCAATCTTCTCTTTATAAATATGAAGGCTAGTGTATTGGGTTTGCATGGCAAGGTTTTGGTAGCAGGGGGGGCTACAGGGGTGGCTTCTGTGAGAAGATGCCAGAAGCTTCCTCTGTGTCTGATAGAGCCAAAGTCAGCGGGCTCCAAGACAGACCTGCCGCTGACCAAAGCTGAGCCAATCAATCAGCGACAGTGGTAGGGCCTCTGCGATAACATATTTAAGAAGGGGGAAAAACTGCTGTGCAACAGCAGCCGGAAGAGAGAGAGGAGTGAGAATATGTGAGAGAAAGAACTCTGCAGACACCAAGGTCAGTGAAGAAGGAGGGGGAGGAGGTGCTCCAGGTGCCAGAGCAGAGATTCCCCTGCAGCCTGTGGTGAAGACCATGGTGAGGCAGGCTGTCCCCCTGCAGCCCATGGAGGTTAATGGTGGAGCAGATATCCACCTGCAGCCCATGGAGGACCCCACACCAGAGCAGGTGGATGCACCCAAAGGAGGCTGTGACCCCGTGGAGAGCCCACGCTGGAGCAGGCTCCTGGCAGGACCTGTGATCCCATGGAGAGAGGAGCCCACGCTGGAGCAGGTTTGCTGGCAGGACTTGTGACCCCGTGGGTGACTGTCGTGGTTTAAGCCCAGTCGGCAACTAAGCACCACGCAGCCGCTCACTCACTCCTCCCTACCCTGGTGGGATGGAGAGGAGAATCGGAAGAAAAAGGTAAAATCTCGTGGGTTGAGATAAGGACAGTTTAATAGGACAACACAAGGAGAGAAGAAGCAATAATAACAATAATACTAATAAAAGAATGTATAAAGCTAGTGATGCACAATGCAATTGCTCACCACCCGGAACCCAGTGCTCAGCCGGTTCCCGAGCCATGATCCCTCCTCCCCCTGACCAGCTCCCCCAGGTTATATACTGAGCATGACATCATATGGTATCGAATATCCCCTTGGCTAGTTCAGGTCAGCTGTCCTGGCTGTGCCCCCTCCCAGCTTCTTGTGAAAATTAACTCAATACCAGCTGAAACCAGGACATTATCCACCCCTTATTCTATACCATCTACATCATGCCCAGATCCTGGACTTCCCAATTAATCACCACCACTTTCCCTGTCTTTGATATATACATATATGTATATACACACAGAGATATCATTCCCTTAGTCTACGGGCCATCCCTCTAACGTGTCCGTTGAGTTCATTTAATCCATGACTTTGGGGCTCCATCTGCCGTAACAGTCTTTCAGGGCAGGAGAGATGGTGTGTCGTGTTGGATTGTTGCATGCTGCATCCGGAGCGTGCGGCTGGTGTATTTGGCGTGGCCCACGCACACAGTCTGCGGGTTGAAGATGTCGATCTTGAGGAAGTTGCTGGGGGCCAGTTGCTGAAGCCAGTTCAAGTTCCATCACCACTGCACTTCACTTGGTTTCATCAAAGTCCATCCTTCAGTGATTTGGGTGATTCTTACAGTAATTTGGAATATGCATTCTCCAAAAACCCACAACACCTAAGAAAGCTTGTGTTTCCTGTTTACTAGTCGGTGGAGACATAGCTGCTATTTTATTGATCACATCCATTGGGATGTGATGACGTCCGTCTTGCCATTTTATTCCTAAAAACTGGATCTCCTGTGTGGGTCCCTTGACCTTATTTTATTTTATAGCAAAACCGGCCTTCAGAAGAATTTGCATTATTTTCTTCCCTTTCTCAAAAACTTCTTCTGCTGTGTTGCCCCATACAATGATGTCATCAATGTATTGCAGGTGTTCTGGAGCTTCACCCTGTTCCAGTGCAGTCTGGATTAGTCCATGGCAAATGGTGGGGCTGTGTTTCCACCCCTGGGGCAGTCGATTCCAGGTGTACTGGACGCCCCTCCAAGTGAAAGCAAACTGTGGCCGGCACTCTGCTGCCAAAGGGATTGAGAAAAATGCATTAGCGATATCAATTGTGGCGTACCACTTGGCTGCCTTTGACTCCAGTTCATATTGAAGTTCTAGCATGTCTGGCACGGCAGCACTCAGCGGTGGTGTGACTTCATTCAGGCCACGATGACAGTCTACTGTTAGTCTCCATTCTCCATTAGACTTTCGCACTGGCCATATGGGGCTGTTAAAGGGTGAGCGAGTCCTGCTGATCACTCCTTGGCTCTCCAGTCGACGAATCAGCTTATGGATGGGAATCAGGGAGTCTCGGTTGGTGCGATATTGCTGCCGGTGCACCCTTGTGGTAGCCATTGGCACCTGTTGTTCTTCGACCCTCAGCAACCCCACAACCGAAGGGTCCTCAGAGAGACCAGGTAAGGTGGACAACTGTTCAATTCCCTCTGTCTCCAAGGCAGCTATACCAAAGGCCCACCGGTACCCCTTTGGGTCCTTGAAATACCCTCTCCTGAGATAGTCTATGCCAAGGATGCATGGGGCCTCTGGGCCAGTCACAATGGGGTGTTTCTGCCACTCATTCCCAGTTAGGCTCACTTCAGCCTCCAATACAGTTAGCTGTTGGGATCCCCCTGTCACTCCAGAAATACAGATGGGTTCTACCCCTTTATAGCTTGATGGAATTAGAGTACACTGTGCACCGGTGTCCACTAGAGCCTTATACTCCTGTGGGTCTGATGTGGCAGGCCATCGGATCCACACAGTCCAGTAAACCCGGTTGTCCCTCTCCTCTGCCTGGCTGGAGGCAGGGCCCCTCTAATCCTGGTCAGAGTATTCGTTACTCACTTGTTGTAAAAATGACTTAGAAGTCCCTTCAAGAGGATCAGGAGTAAGATCAGCCCTTCTACTCTGTCTGGGGAATTGCCTGCTGGAAACCGGAGCAGCATTTTTCCCGGAAGAATCCCCTTTTGTGGTTGTTTTTCCTCGCAACTCATGTACCCATGCACCCATGCATCTAGGACGGAGGTAGGTTTTCCATCCCACTTCCCCAGCTTCTTGTGAAAATTAACTCTATCTCGCCCAAACCCAGGACAGGCACCCACGCTGGAGCAGTCTGTTCCTGAAGGACTGCAGCCCGTGGAAAGGACCCATGCTGGAGCAGCTTGTGGAGGACTGTCTCCTGTGGGAGGGACCCCACGCTGGAGCAGGGGAAGAGTGTGAGGAGGAAGGAGCGGCAGAGACAATGCATGATGAACTGACCGCAACCCCTATTCCCCGTCCCCCTGTGCCACTCGGGGGGAGGAGGTAGAGAATTGGGGAGTGAAGTTAAGCCTGGGAAGAAGGGAGGGGTGGGGGAAGGTGTTTTAAGTTTTAGTTTTTATTTCTTATTATCCTACTCTGATTTGACTAGTAATAAATTAAATTAATTTTTTTCCCCAAGTCGAGTCTGTTTTGCTTGTAACAGTAATTGTTGAGTGATCTCTCCCTGTCCTTATCTCGACCCATGAGCCTTTCATTATATTTTCTCTCCCCCATCCAGTTGAGGAGGGGGAGTGATAGAGTGGCTTTGGTGGGCACCTGGCATCCAGCCAGGGTCAACCCACCTCAGCTAGAAACTTTCTTTCTTCACTGAAAGCTATGATTCTTGTTCAACTGCACGACTAAAGAAACTGAGGCTTAAAGGGAGAGAACTCAGGCTTCACAAGGGATGTGATAACATCAGAAAGCTGAGATTGTTCAAGAGGGCTATTCAGACTCTACGGTACTGATGTGTAACAAGTATAACATTTTACTAGCATGTCTTTCTGTTGCTTTTCAGCTTTAGGGCAAAATGAAGGAATTGATTTTTTTCTTTCTGTATAAAAGATCAAGAGATTTTAATCTTTTCGAACATATATTTTGTCCCATTACAGTAACAATATCACTCAGGTTGTGGGTTAGCCAATATCCTGTCATGTTCAGCTAGCAATTCTAAAATAACACTAGCTGTCTTCAACTTGAACTGTCTTTTTTAATGTTTCTCGATCGGACAGACTAATGGCAAAAACAGCTCTTGAAATCTGTCCTACAGCAAATCTGGAATAGCTAACAAAAGATTAAGTTTAGGTCATACAAATATCCATTTAACAATTGGGAATGTTCCATCTTTCTCAGCATCTGTACAGTATAAATCACCATGAAATTCAAGTACGTATTGTGATGGCTGGCAGGATTTTGCATGAGTCCCCACAAGACCTGGCAAAGGGCTAGGATATTTAGAATTCCTTGAAATGTTGAATTAGGAGGTATTAATTGTGGTTCAATTTCTCTTGATGATGTTGTATCATCATATTGTTTACCAGTCCTTCTATAGTGAGTCACACTAAAAAGGAACTATTGAAATATTTTTCTGTATTTCTGGACAAAGATTTGATTTAGAATAATGTATTTTCTGAGAAGTTAATATTCTGGTTGAAATAGTTGTGAACAGTTTCTCACCTCTGAATGCACAAGGAAAGAAGTAGCTAGAGAGGCACTGTTGCTCCTCATTTTGCCTGCCAAACGATCTCTGATTGTCTATTACCAATCATATGTAAGGAAAGCTGGAAATGGACTTTACTAGTTCAAACCTTCTACTATTTATTAAACTGTGATTCATGGAGTTTCCTAAGAGTTTCTTCCTATCATCTCCATCCTAGATTTTTTTAATGTTAAAAAAAAAAAAAAAAGGATTGTAAGGTGGAAACTATTTAGCAAAATTAGGAAAACCTGAAAGGAACTGACTTAAGGAATTTAATCCTTTTCTGCGAAGTGAATTTTGCAGGTTCCCCACCTCTACTGCAATGAAACTTGGATGTTAATGAATGCAAATAGCTTAGCAGGTGTTTGAGTTTGTCTGTTTTTAACTCCATCACTGATGAGGATTTATTTTGTTCTTAATGACATATTTGAATGTTTTCAGAGGCTAAAAGTATTTGAAAATACATCTGCTGATGCTGGTGCCACTTTGATTGGGCTGATTTGATTGCTGTGTGGCTGTGTTAGCTTTGGTAGTACATTATGTGGATCCACCTCACTTTCGTAGACTTAATAGGACTCTCAGTCTTTTTGTTTGAGTCCATGAAATGCAACAGTAATCCACAGTTGTTGAAACAAGAGCCTTTCCATCAGTTTCAATGGGATTTGAATTAGGTTCAAAAGCTGGTATTTGCTATCCAGCAGCAGTAGTTTGCATACTAGGGGGGATTTGCCATACCAGCTGCAGAAGGTCAATTCTGCAAGTGAAGAAGCAACAACTTTAATGAGGACTCTTCAGTGTCCCTACACAACTGGGACAGTGCTGCAAATCACAAAGGTTTAATTTTGATTGAACTGTGTTGTGATTTAACCCCAGCTGGCAACTAAGCACCACACAGCCGCTCACTCACTCCCCCCACCCAGTGGGATGGGGGAGAGAATCAGAAGGGTAAAAGTGAGAACACTCGTGGGTTGAGATAAAGACAGTTTAATAAGTAAAGCAAAAGCCACGCACGCAAGCAAAGCAAAGCAAGGAATTCATTCACTACTTCCCATGGGCAGGCAGGTGTTCAGCCATCTCCAGGAAAGCAGGGCTCCATCACGCATAACGGTTACTTGGGAAGACAAACACCAGCACTCTGAATGTCCCCCCTGCCTCCTTCTTCTTCCCCCAGCTTTATATGCTGAGCATGATGTCATATGGTATGGAATATCCCTTTGGTCAGTTGGGGTCAGCTGTCCCGGCTGTGTCCCCTCCCAGCTTCTTGTGCACCCCCAGCCTACTTGCTGGTGGGGTGATGGGAGAAGCAGAAAAGGCCTTGACTCTGTGTAAGCACTGCTCAGCAGTAAGAAAAACATCCCTGTATTCTCAACACTGTTTCCAGCCCCATACTAGCTACTATGAAGAAAATTAAC
>NW_026114173.1:0-32718 GCF_018139145.2 Gymnogyps californianus | reverse complement strand
CATTCCCCAAGTGGGACAAAGCGTTTGTCAGGGCTGGAGTTAGAGGGTGCGTCTTCCCTGACAGCCGGAACCGTGGAGCTGCGGATGGTCCTAACAGCGTGGGCTTGTCTGAGCTCGGCCTTTCGCCTCTTTCAGGTGTCCCTTCTGCAGACGCAGCTGGCGCAAGAACGCAAATGCAAGCAGGACTACATTGAGTGCTGTGCAAAGACCAGCCAGGAGCTGTCAGACCTTCACCGAGAGCTGTCTTGCTCCTTAGCAGCTGTGGTCAGGGAGCCCGAAGCTGCTGTTCTGGAGGCAGAGACTCGGAAGCTGGCTCAGCCTCTCTGAGCCTTCTTTTCCTGTAGAGGAGCAGCTGCAGCATCACGGGGTTCCTGTCTCGTGCCCTTCCCAGGAATGCATTACGTTTTGCTGTGGGAAACGGGCTGCGTTTGTTCTCTTTGCCTTTGCAAGCATCTCCTGGTGACGGTGGTTTTTAAAGTTTTTTTGAATAAAAGGAATTGTGCAGGACCGCACTTTTTCAGTAGGAAAAAGCAAGGGGTGGGTAAATAGGTGGCTTAGGAAAAGAGGATGCTGTTCTTTTACTTGCGCAAGTCAGCTATTGGGAGGTGTCGTAGGATTGAAGCTGCTGAGTTCGTGGCCGTTCCCTGTGAGGAGAGGGGGAAATGGAGGTGTTCTCAAAGCGAAGGGGGAAGAGTACACGCCAGGGATCGAAGGTGGGGCACAGAGTGGGATTTTTCCTTCCCTCATCCCTCCTCCTCCCTCCCTCCCTCCTTCCCTCAGCACAAAAAGCGGCGGTACTCTGCCGAGCCGCTTTGCTCTCAGCTCTGTCCGCGACAGCCAGCCTGAGGGGCAGCCCGGCTGTTCTCCGAAGGGCGTTAGTAACCAACTGCAGGCCTGTCAAAGAGGGAGGCAGCGGATGGGCTGGGGAGGGCGCGAAAGCCAGTGAAAGCCGCTCCCTGCCAGCAGCTTGGCCTCGGGGTCGAGCCCTCTCCAGCTAACCGATCTCGGCCCAGTCCGCGTCTCTCGGGCGTCCTTCCGAGGCCCGGGGGCCGTTGGCAGGGCGGGCCAGAGGAGGGCGAGGCGGCAGCGAGGAGCTTCCCGGCCCGGAGGCGACCGGGAGCGCCAGCCCCTCCCCGCCAGCCCCCTCGGCCGGCTTCGGGCCGCGCTGCCGGGCGGGCCCGGGGGCGGTGCCGGCCCGGCCCCGGCAGGCGGGTTTGGTTCCGGGCCGCGCGGCGCCATGGCCTCGCTGTGGCGGCTGAAGCGGTTCGATGCCTTCCCCAAGCCCCTGGAAGACTTTCGGGTCAAGACGTGCGGGGGCGCGCTGGGTGAGCGGGCGGGGTGAGGGCGGCCGGGGGCCGGCGGGCGGGCCCGGGCCTCGCCGTGGGGCGGCGGCCGGCCGGGGGGCCTTGCGGGCCGGCGCTGGGCGGCGGGAGGCGGCGGCGTGCGGGCTGAGGGGAGGCGGAGGCTGAGGCGCGGAGGCGGCTGAGGGAGGCGGAGCGGCGCGGCGGCGAGGCGGGCGTGCGGCCGCGATCGGCGGGGCTGAGGGCGGCTCTCGTCTCCCCGGCAGTGACGGCTGTCAGCGGGCTCATCGTGGTGCTGCTTTTCTTCTCGGAGCTGCAGTACTACCTCCCCAAGGAGGTGAGGAGCGGCGGCGGGGGGGCGCGGCCGCGCCGTGCTGCCTCCTGCCCGCCGTGCCCCGGCGGAGAGGCGGCCCTGCGGGCCGGGGCGGCCTGCCGTGGCTGCGCACCCCCGCCGAGCCGCCGCCTCCTCCGCCGCCCCCTCCGGGCTGCCCCCGCAGCAGCTTCACCCGCCGCAGATGGGTTTGGGGTTTTTTCTTTCCCCAGCCGGTGGCCTTGACGACGGGAGCGGGCTGCCCTCCCCGAGAGCCGCCCTGCGCCGAGGTGCTTCGATAGCAGGCCGAGACCACAGACCTTGGCAGTCTCCTTTGTGAAGAGGGATCGCAAGGAACTGTGCTGATGCTGCAGGGGGAAGTGGATTACATTTCAGCGTAACAGCTTCTGTGGCAGCTGGAAACAGTCCTCCTTGTACACCGAACCAAACCCCGCATTTAGGGTGCTGCAGTGTGCATCTTGTTCCCTGTACGTCACTTGGCCCCAGCCATACGCGCTCTTCCAGTCTGGCACGTTCTTATCCCCCTGGCTGAAAGAGTCTGTATTTTCCCTGGCTGACTGGTGACTCGACCCTTAAGCCTAAACTTGCACCTTACTACATTTACTTTGTGTGTGTGTGCATACCTGATAAACTATTTTAGTTGATGTATCAGTTAGAAGTTGTAGTAAGCGGTCCTTGGCTCCATAAACATCTCCTCTACAGTATTTGCATGTTATGACTCATCCTTGTACTTCAATACAAACCAGAAACGATTCTGGCAAAGTGCTGCAGTCTAACAGTAATACTGTCCTGACTTTTCCAAAACATGAGCTCCTTATTACCTTTACTGGGAGACAGTGTAGTTCTGTGGATCAGCATAAACGAAATTTGTTGAGTTGTATCACTCGGATTTAACTTTTCTGTTGTTGAAGTTGAAAGGCTAAACTAAGCCAAGAGCTGAACAATCAGTAGGTTTCTCCTGTGAGGGTTTCTCCAGTTGTCATGGGAATGTGGTGATAGCGTTCTTACTGCTGTGTCACTGAGCAGCCTTTCTGTATTCGCAGGTTGTGACATTACAAATTTAGTGTCTGGGGACACAACTATTTACCATTTTGTGTAACAGGTCCAGTATCCGTCACAGTGTACTGACTGGGTCTGCTTCAGACAACATTCTAACAAAGCCTTTATGCAAGTAACGTCTGATGGACGCTCCAGGAAGGCTTACAGATAGCCGGTTCTTTCTCTGGAGGCTGTTCTTGAGATGACGAATGCTACTCTGTTAATTGGTGTTATTTCACACCTCAGCAGGCTCTATGCATACCATTTCAGGTGGGCTTTGGGTGCAGGATGCACAAGTTCCAACACAAAATCGTTGCATTCGTGTGTAGAACACATTGTGCATTGTGTGTAGAGCAAAACGCGTACAAGATAGCGTTTCTAGACATGTCTCATCACTTTGAATCCTCTTTTCTCTTAGAGCTGGGGAAAGAAGAAGTGTTTGATCCAAACTCTTTGGATGCTGATGGCTGCGAGAGCTGTTGTGGGGCGGAGTCAGAGGACGTTCGGTAACCTTTACACCTTTTTGTATCTTCTTAGCACTTGAATTCATACTGTTCTGTTGCATGCACTTTTTTTTTCCAAATGTCTGTGAAGGTCTGTGCAATGAAATGCTGGGCACGTGTTCAGAGAATGATGAGAACTGTTGTGGGTTTGGTATGCCTTTGGAAGCTGCAGAAAACAGAAACCTGTTTTTTGTGGTGACCAAGGTGTTATCCAGAGGTAGAGAGTAATGAAGAAAGTTTGCCATTAACCGTCCCTCCGTTTTGACAGTCTTGGCCTAAAAACAGAGGAGAGGAGGAATAGAAACAGGCAGATGCTTTGTTCACACGGGGAAGTTCCAAACTGCTCAGAGCTGGGACATGATGTGGTTTTTGTAGCAAATTTCTTTGCCCAGGAGTGATCTGACTGTCTAAATGGACGGGCAGAGCCCTCTTCAGACTCAGGAACTGCATGCAAACAGCTTGCATCCTCATGCCAAAATCTCAAAAAGCACCTCAAGAAGCTCGAGCTCCTTCAGGAGCATTAGGCCACCTTTCAAGGTCCAGTCCCTGATGTTTGCTTTGTTGCTTTGTTGAAGAAGCAAAGAATCCACCAAGGATTCAAGTCCTGAGCTGGAGCCTCTCTTTCTAGCGATAGAGATGGTAAGATGGTGCTCGTGCTTTTGCAGGTGTTGTAATAGTTGTGGCGATGCCAGAGAAGCATACAGGCGGCGAGGCTGGGCCTTCAAGAACCCGGATAGCATAGAGCAGCGCAAGAGGGAAGGGTTTAGCCAGAAAATGCAAGAGCAGAAGAAGGAGGGCTGCCAAGTGTATGGTTTCCTGGAGGTCAGCAAGGTGAGAGACGGGTTTTGCTGTGAACCTGCTGCGTGATGGTGGTGCCTGTGAAAAGGCAGAGTCGGGGCGTTCCTCTCCTTTGCCAGCTGTAGGTGTTCCCAGGAGCGTAATATAATAAATAACCCCGGGGCCAGCAAGGTGCTTGTGCCCGTAAAGGGGTTCAGTAGGAGAGTCAGGAAGAGCGGTGGGAAGGGGCTAATTCTCCGTTTCGTTGTGTGGGCTGGTCGGAAGCATGCCGGCTGGAGAAGCTTAGCTTTTCGTACCGTCTAGCTGGCGAGTCTTCTTGCCGAGGTTTCTGGAGGAGGAGAGGCAGCTTCTTTGAGGGGAGGTTGTCCCGCCTGGCCTTCTAGTCTTAAAACAGAGAGCACCAGCGGATGCTGGAGATAAGAGCAACCACCAACTTGCCAGCAGAGGTGCTGGAGAGAGTGAGATGTTCTCTTCTGTAGAAAAACAGTGGAAGCAAGGCTATTGGAGTTGGCTGTCAAAGCTGAAAACGCTCAGAGAGGTGGTTTTTGCAACTGGTGTGTGAAAATGTAGTCCGAGATGTACCAGGTAACTAGCCTGTCATTTGGCGGGTTACCAAACCCAGAACACTTGGACATGCAGGTTACGTCCCCAAGTACCTTCTAGAAGTCAGGCCCAGGCTAATTTTTTTTTTTAATGCAAACTCTGGATTTTTTACGTCTTGGTGTACTTTTCCTGGAGACCACCTTCTTTGTTTCTGGAAAGGAAACCTTTTACTCACGAAGCCAGACGTTGTGATTTGAGCATCATGTGGTACCGAACCGTTCGGGGACCCTCTCTCACAAAGTGTGATGAGCAGGAAAGATTCGAAGGGGCATGCTGGAGGTAGCGAGGGTCCCAGGGTGGGTGTCACGGGGGAGTTTCTGGGGGCCGTTGTTACGCACTTGGAATATTGCACATCTCCATTCTCATCAGGTCTGCAGTAACACAAGCAACAGGCTTGCACAGCGTTGAATGTGCATGTAGCACGTGAGCTTGGGACATTCCGATCTTCCAGGGGAGAGTGTGTATGATGCTAGTAAGTGTCAGGGAGGACTGGCACCTAATATCCATATCCCTTTCAAATTCCAGGATGAAGTTTTAACAACCTTTTTCTTTTTGGGTTTTTGCCTTGTTTTGTTTTGTTGGTTTAGTGCTTTATTTTTGCACGCACCTTATTTTCATGGGTCTATACATAGGATCACCGTTGTTTATTGTATCAAGGGTTTTTTTACCCTGCTCACTTTCCGTCTCAGTTACTTTCTCCATTCCTTTTCTGTGATACTGTTTTGTATTTCCTGCAGCAACAGTCAGTTCCCTCACAGTAGGGTTAATTCCTCTTTCTTCCCATTTATATGTCCACTAAAATAATTTGCATAAACAGTTATTATCAACACCAGTATGTAATTATGGCTTTCCACATGACTGCCTGTGAGGAAGGGGAAATTCATCCCCCTGTTGGGACAATATCTGCTGATATTGTCACCTATGAAAATGAGTTGCTTGGTGTCTATCTTCTTTAAACAAACATTTACAAATCCAAGCACTAGTACGACTGCTTTATTTCTATAGGTTCAGACCTTTTAATGAAAGATTACTGTCTCCTGCAGGTAGCTGGAAATTTCCACTTTGCCCCAGGCAAAAGTTTCCAACAGTCTCGTGTACATGGTATTTTCTTTTGCTGTTTATTGTGGCCTTGAGCTTCCAAGTGTACCTGACCATTTTCTTTTAGTATCTTTGCATTGTTATCCATAATAGTAACAGGAGTGCTTCAGTGGGGAGGACATTGTTGAAGTTTTGTTATAGAGGTTTAGAACCATCATGAACCAATAGCAAAATGGTTTCTGTTGGTGCTGCCACATGGGTGTGGAAGAACTTGGAGGAGAAGGAGAGCCTGCCCAGAAACAGTCTCACTTGTTCTACAAAACTTTGCTGCTCTGCTGTAAAACAGCCTCCAGTGAGGTGTTCAGCCCAGGAGCTGAATATCAGTATCTCTGGAAGGGATAGCTTGGAGAATGCCTCAGGAGAATTTCAAAGCAATTAGAACTTTTAGAGTAACATGTAAGTTGTAAGGGACTTCCTCAAGTATCTATATAAATGCACAGTGGCCAGAGCAATAGTGGTAGTTTATGCCTCGTATCTTTAACAGGAACTTGATTAAAAAGATTTGTTGTTTAATGGAATGTTTGCAGTTCCCTTGATCAAGTTTTTGAAGCGTGAAGTTTGTAGTAAAGGTTTCCGAAAGAGCTTTAGTTTCAGCCTGATTTTTTTCCCCCTTCCCATCACTCATTCCAGTTTAACCTGTACCACTGAGGCAAAGGTCAGGGGAGAATGTGAATGTGCTTTGTGAGAGTAGCTAGTGTATTTGGAGAAAAACTAGCAAGCTTTTGAGCACAGTTTCTAAAGATTAAATGAAGAAACACTTTTGTGCAAAAACCTTGCCTGTTTTTCCCCACAATATTAGTTGTTCAATGAAATATTTTGCTTCTTCCCGCAGAACTTGCTTTGTGTGCTACACTAGCATGACAACAGCAACCTTACTACAGCTAGGATTTACAATTTCACAGCATGTATCTAAGTTAACGAGACGCATCTCTGCATTGCATCTGTTCTCTGTAACAGGCATGAATGCAAGCTGGCTGTCCTGAGAGCCAGTACTTTGTGTACGGAGAGGAGGGGGTGAGGTCAGGATAGCTCTCTGCCCCAGAATTCCTGCAAATCTGAACTGAAAATGAAGGGCTTACACTGGGGAAAACACAGGCGAAAACCAGAAAGGACTATGTAGTTACTGCAGACCTTTTGGAGGCAGAGTTAGGAATATCGGTGTTTTGAGGACAGTGAAAAGGAGCAGGAGGAGGGATGATGGGCAGAGGACTTTCCGCTTTCTGGGAATTCTGTCACGTTAAATAATGAGGAATAAAGGCTCCTAATTCTTTTCTCTATATGCAACTGTTTTCAGCTCGTGGGATCTCCCGAGTCCGTTACCGTCTGTTGAGATCCCTCAGTGGCTCTCTTTCAGGTACTTTTCCCATCTCACCGTGAACTCAGGTGAACGTTTTGCATTTACAACACCCTTTTGCAAGGCGTTCAGCAGGTCTGCTCTGCTGTAAGAACGAACACCTCCCCTCGTGTGCTTGCTCCCACTGGCTGTATCTGATGGCCCGTGTTCCTCTGCTGGGCAAGAGTGAACGGTCGCTGCCCGCTCTCTCCCTGCCTCTCAGGATGTCGTAGACCTTTCCTGTGCCAGCCTGCAGGCCGTGTCTTTCCCCCGCTGACGAGTCCCGGCTTACTCCGATGGTCCTTTGTGGGAGCCATTCAAGCCCTGAGCTTCCTTGCTGCATTTCTCTGAACCTCTTTCAGTTCAGCTCTGTCTGGAGGCACCAGGCTGCACCCAGGATTAAGGTCCTGGCTAAGCGTGATGTAGGCAGTGGCGTAATGATTTTCTTCCTTCTGTTCTCTCTTGCTTTCCTAGTTATTCGTAACACGTGATTTCCCTTTTCCCCCAAAACTTAGCCCGTGAGCTTGGCATTCTAAATGGCCTGAGGGTTTTTGATAAAAAATCAAGCCCCTAACATCTCAAACTTTCTCGGAAAAATGCTGTATTGGGTTTGCGTGGCAAGGTTTTGGTAGCGGGGGGGGCTATAGGGGTGGCTTCTGTGAGAAGCTGCTAGAAGCTTCCTCTATGTCTGATAAAGTTAATGCTAGAGGGTTCCAGGACGGACCCGCCGCTGGCCAAGGCCGAGCCAATCAGTAACAGTGGTAGCGCCTCTGTGATAACATATTTAAGAAAAGCAAAAAAAAGTTACAGGGGAGTTGCAGTTGCAGCGAGAGAGAGCGGAGTGAGAAGATGTGAGAGAAACAGCTCCGCAGACACCAAGGTCAGTGGAGAAGGAGGGGGAGGAGGTGCTCCAGGCGCCAGAGCAGAGAGAGAGATTCCCCTGCAGCCTGTGGTGAAGACCATGGTGAGGCAGGCTGTCCCCTGCAGCCCATGGAGGTCCACGGGGAGCAGATATCCACCTGCAGCCCGTGGAGGACCCCACGCCGGAGCAGGTGGATGCCTGAAGGACGCTGTGACCCCGTGGGAAGCCCGCGCTGGAGCAGGCTCCTGGCAGGACCTACGGACCGTGGCCCCGTGGAGAGAGGAGCCCACGCTGAAGCAGGTTTGCTGGCAGGACTTGTGACCCGGGGGACCCACTGGAGCAGTCTGCTCCTGAAGGACTGCACCCTGTGGATGGGACCCATGCTGGAGCAGTTCGTGAAGAACTGTAGCCCGTGGGAAGGACTCACGTTGGAGAAGTTCGTGAAGGACTGTCTCCCGTGGAAGGGACCCCACGCTGGAGCAGGGGAAGAGTGTGAGGAGTCCTCCCCCTGAGGAGGAAGGAGCGGCAGAAACAACGTGTGATGAACTGACCCAAACCCCCCTTCCCCGTCCCCCTGCGCCGCTGGGGGGGGGGAGGTAGTAGAGAAAATAAGGAGTAAAGTTAAGCCCAGGAAGAAGGGAGGGGGGAAGGTGTTTTAAGATTTGGTTTTATTTCTCATTATCCTGCTCTAATTTGACTAGCAATAAATTAAACTAATTTTTCCCTAAGTCGAGTCTGTTTTGCCCGTGAAGGTAATTGCTGAGTGATCTCCCTGTCCTTATCTCGACCCACGAGCCTTTCGTTTTATTTTCTCCCCCTGTCCAGTTGTGGAGGGGAGTGATAGAGCGGCTTTGGTGGGCACCTGGCATCCGGCCAGGGTCAACCCACTACAAATGCATTACCCAAACCGTACGTGACCCCAGACTTATTTCTTCAGTATCCGTATACCACGGTAATCTTTGTGCCCCGAGGACCTCTGATGTTTGCTGTGTTTGTTTCCTGCCAGGTGGTAAGGACTGACCAGTTTTCAGTCACACGACATGAGAAGAGAGCCGACGGGCTACTGGGAGACCAGGGTCTGCCTGGTGTCTTTGTGCTATGGGAACTTTCGCCCGCGATGGTGAAGCTGGCAGAGAAACACAGGTAAGAGACGCTTCAGTCCATTTTGTTCACCCTCCGTTGATTTTGCCATTTTGCGTAGCTTAGAATTCCATCCTCGCTTAGGCACAGCAGGGCGAATGCCTGAAAGCCATCCAAGCCCTTCCCAGTGGGTGGAGAGGAAGAGGCGCTCCCAGATGCCCTTCCTCTCCGTGTGACCGTCTGAAAGGGACTGGGGTTTTTCTGATACTGCCTGAAGCGTTTGAATCCAGTATCAAGATGGAGAAGGAAATTGGTGCAGCAAGCAGAAGTCTGATACAATGGGTCTCGGTTCAGACTGATTTCCTCAAAGTCTTTTTTAATGGGAAGGCTAGATTTATAGAGCATACCCATCTTGCCAGCACCTACAGCAGCACCCACGCTGATCCAGCCTGGTTACTTACTCGGCATTTGCTAGAGCTTGTCTGCGTGTTGTAGCTGGCGTGGAACGTCTTTCTTCTTTCCGGGTCCTGGCCCTTTTGGCTGCCAGGGCGCTGTTGACTCCTGTTCGAGTGGTCGTCAACCCAGACCCGCAGATCTCTTCCAGCTTTTTAGCAAAAGCTGTGCTAAAATCCCAAACCCCCGCATCTGCTGGCTTCCCTTGCTCAGCTAGATGGGTGACCTTCTCCTAAAAGGAAATTACCTGAGTTAAGCAGGACTTGCCCCTCGTGACCCGTGCTGGCTGTGACCGATGACTGCATTGTGTCCTGGTTTCGTCTGGACAGAGTTAACTTTCTTTTTAGTAGCTGGTACAGTGCTGTGTTTTGGATTTAGTGTGAGAATGATGTTGATAACACGCTGATGTTTTAGTTGTTGCTAAGTAGCGCTTATCTTAAGCCAAGGACTTTTCAGTTCCCATGCTCTGCCAGCAAGCCGGTGTGCAAGGAGCTGGGAGGGAGCATGGCCGGGGCAGCTGACCCCAACTAGCCAAAGGGGTATTCCATACCATGGAACGTCATGCCCAGTATATAAACTGGGGGAGTTGGCCGGGAGGCGCGGATCGCGGCTGGGGAACTAACTGGGCATCGGTCAGCGGGTGGTGAGCAATTGCACTGTGCATCACTGGTTTTTGCCTCCCCCCCTTCCTTTTTTTTATTGCATTCCTTTTCATTACTATTATTATATTTCATTATTACTATTGTTAGTATTATATTTTACTTTAGTTATTAAACTCTTATCTCAACCCACGAGTTTTACTTTTTTTTCCTTTGCTTTTCTCCTCCTTACCCCACTGGGAGGGGGGGGGGAAACGGCTGCGTGGTGCTGAGTTGCTGACTGGGGTTAAACCATGACACATTGTCTCTCAAGGGTTTTTCAGTAACTCCCAGGATAACCTTCTCCATAATTTTACCAGGCACTGAAGATGTCAAGAAGATGTTGGAAGAGTGACGGCGGATTGGAGAGGGCCCGGGAGGAGCTGGAGTTGAAGGAGGTGAATGGCGCAATGAACGTGAAGCAATTCCTAAAGGAGTTTTGTGCCTTATGGAACCTGCTGCGTACATTGGAATTCCACCACCAAGGTCTGTCAGCATAAAGCCAATCCAGATAAAAAGCGGGACCCTAATCTGCTGAGCATCTAGAGCAGGCTAGATGTTGAAACTCAGGCAGCCAGCTCCGGCAGGGGAATGCGCAGTGCTGAATCGGAAGCCAGCGGTGCCCACGGAAAGCCGGGCGTCAAGGGGACTTCACGGCAAACAATATGCGTAGGCGAGGGAACACCACCAGTGGAGAGAGGGACAGAGCTGACCTTCTCTCTGAAATAATGAGGGCACCTTTGTGAAACGGGGCTTGGAAGCCTGAAAAACCCTCCCACGCTCTGGCAGGTAACCCAGAGGTAGGAGTGGGAGAAGTGGCCGTCTGCTGCTGAGAGAAGTGGAAGAATCTGAGAGAAGTGGAAGATCCCAGGAAGTGGGCGATCCAGGTCCAGTTCCGCTCTTTCCCAGACCCAGAGGAGTGCCCCAGCCAGCCAGCTGAGGACTAGTCTTTGGGCAGAGCACCTTCCTTTTCCTGCTGAACTGCTGAAGTAGGTCCACGGCGCAGGCAGACACGGCAGTCACGAGGGGAAGGGGTTCAATCAGTTAGCTGTAGCAACAGAACTTCCGACGCTGAGGCTTCCTGCTGGAAACACCCTTAAGACACAGCTCGATGGCTTCAGCAGTATTCTCGGCTCCCTTGCCAGAGCGGAGCCTCATGGGCTTGACTCACCTGAATCTTCCAGGCATTTTGCCCTGACCACCTGCGAAGATTCCCGTCCTCAGGGAGACCAGGGCGTACCAGACCCATGAAAGCAGATGGAAGAGAAGTCTGGCCGCTGCTGCTACTGCCACTGCCGCTGTCAAAGGATGCAGCAGGGTTCAGCAGCTGGAATGTACATTCTCACACGGATAAAACCAATGCCCTACAGCGCTTAGGTCTCTGACTCGGTCCGATACTGGGATCGTGATTAGCGCGGAACAGCAATACCAGACTAACGACTGCCTGAAGGCTCTAAGCTCTGGCACTGCCTCGGATCCCTGGAGGCGAGGCAAGAGGAGGAACGGTACCTCCGCTCACCGAAGCAATGGGTTTGCTAGGTGTTTGACTCTGCCAAGGGGTGGAGTGTGACTGTTCCCTCAGCTCCTGCTCGGATTTTGGCTAACCCAGCTCATGCTCAGGCCTGCTGTGTGCTGGGAGCAGCACCATTAGGTTAAAGGGAGAGCACCAGGTAGGCAGCCCAGGTGGCCAGAAAGAGCTGAAGGGCCACGATGCAGCCGTTATCCCCTGCAGCTGGCTGTCTCCTGCAGCCATCATCTTTGTCTGGCAGGATTGTCTGAAGCTGACTTTTGGAAATGGTAGAGACCAGACTTCCAAGCTGGAAGGTATCAAACATCAGCTTACCCCAAAAGCCTTTGAAGCGGGTCCAACAGCAGCCGGACTGCCGAGGCTTTCGGGCTTCCCAGTGTGATACAGGGGACGCCTGCGCCATGACAGAGGAGGAAGCATGAGCAGTCTCACCCTGGCTATTTTTTTTGCTCCTAAGTGCACAAATTCAGTGTTACAGGTTGTGAGTTATGAAAGCTCGTGACTGGAGTGGTGAGTGAGTGAATTCGTGTACTAGACGAGTCTGGGCAGAGGGGCCTGAGCCCTGTTTGTCGGATTTCTTCATGAGCTCTTCCTGAAATAAAGCTTACTTCACGGAGGACGTTGTCCTGTGAATTTGAAGTTTTCTCTCCCCTACGGGTTTTTCTGTCACTGCTTGCAGCCTGTCCCGCTCGTGCTGCAACGCAGGGGGAAAAAGATGCGGTCATTCCAGCTATACACGCTTGGTTTTCGTACTAGGTCGGACCTCCTGCTGCAGTGGCAGTCAAGGGCTGAAGCTGGAGCTTTGAGGAGGAAGCTCCAGCTGTTGAGGTGGCTTCCCTGTGCGATGGAGCTTGTCTGGTGTCACTGCGGGCGCAGCCTTCTTGCCCCGGTGTCCCCGTGCCCCCCCCCGACCCTCCGGTGTCAGGGACTGCTTCCTCCCGCTCGTGCTCTCCCAGACTCCCCAGGGCGGGCTTTTTGCCCCCAACGTTCTCCGGGGCCCTTAACGGTCTCTGAGCAGAACTCGCTGGAGCAAAGCGCTGCCGGGGCGGCCTCTCCCCCGCGGCAGCACCGCAGCCCGGCGCGGCACCGTCAGCGAGGAGCGAGGAGCGAGAAGCGAGGAGCGAGAAGGGAAGCGCTGCCCCGGAGCGGCCCCGAGCGAGCCCGGCTCTCCCGCCCCGCGGCCCGGCTCCCGGTCGCGGCCGGCGGGCAGGGTGAGCCGCTCCGCCGCGCCCCGGCAGGCGCCTGAGCGCGGTCCGCCGGGGCAGGCCGCGGAGCAGCCCCCGCCGCGGGGCCTGTCAGGCGGCGGAGCCCCGCGGGCGGCGGGCCCGGCTGGAGAGCGGGGGCATGGCGGCGCGGAGCCAGGCCTCCCTGCGGCGCCGGCTGCAGAGCTCGCAGGAGGCGCAGCACCGGCAAGCGGTGCTGGTGCGGAAGCTGCAGGCGAAGGTGAGGAGCGGGGGCGCCTGCCCGGGGGGAGCTGCCCGGGGCCGGGCCGCGGTGGCGGGGCCGGGGTGCCCGGGCCGCCCGGGCTGCGCTGAGAGGGGACTGGGCGGCGGAGAGCTCGGGGGCGAAGGCGCGGCCCCAACGGGGCCTTCCCCGGCGCTGCCGCGGGCGGGACGGCGCCGAGCCCGGAGCTCGGGGAGGCCCCGGGGGAGGCCCCGGGAGCCGCCCGCTCCGCCGCCCGGCCCGGCCCGGCCCGGCCCGCCCAGGCGCGCTGGGCGCCTCGCCCTGCCGCTGTCAGCCTCCCGAGCCTCTCGTTCGGTCTTTGCCGCCCTTGACTGAACTTTGCCGCCTGGCTTGCGAACGCCTTGGTTTGGCCGCGTTAGCAGGGGGCTGTCCCAGAGGCAGGAGTCGAGCCGGCGGGGTGGTTTTGGGCGGCCCCGGGCAGAGGCAGGCAGCTCGGGCCTGGTTGGCCCGGGGCGCAGGAGCGGTGGCAGCGAGGAGGGTGCCAGAGCTGGGCGGAGGGTCGGGGCAGGCCGTGCCCTGCCCGGCCCAGTGCCCGGCGGTGGTCAGGGCGCTGCCGTAAGGTCATCCTGCTTTTCTTGCCCGTGCTGGTCTTTTAGCCCGTTGGAAGTACTGATTTGGGGTCCATGGTGGCCATAGCCCAGGCATGGCTAAGTCTGCCTCATCGTTCTGCTTGCCATCGCTGTCTTAGGATGAGCAGATAGTACTATGTGTGAAAGAAACCCTGTCTCAATTTCTTTAATGTTAGAGAAAGCGAAGCTTCCCTATGTCGTGACGACTTCTTGTTGACTCTGTCGGCAGCACTGTGAAATACACTTCGCCGTGCTTGGGCTGTAAAGACTTAGAGGAAAGCTAAGGCAGGAGGAGCCGAGTCTGTTCCAAGCTGCATTCGCTCAGCTTCATTCTCTGTGTCCGTCTAGGTCCTGCAGTACCGGACTTGGTGTCGAGAGTTGGAGCAGCAGCTGGAAGCAGGAGGGGTGAGTGCGCAGGTTGCTAACTAAAGACAGCGTACGTAGCGTTCGTTAACGCAGACAAAAAGCAGCTCCCCACAGCAATGACAGAGGGAAACGAGATTTGCTGCCTGAGGGTTTAAAGAAGCGCTGTAAGTTTGCCTGTCAGTGTTGTGTCCGGTTGCCATTCCTGGCGCAGCCAGCGGTCCCAGAAATGCCCGTCCAAAACCCTATGAAGAAGGATTTTAATGTTGTGAAAGAGTGCTTTATTGCTGGAGTAGCAGTTGTGCTAGGTGTCAGGAGAGGGCTCTGCTGCCTGTTACATGCTATGGCTGTCTCCGAAAAAGAATCGGTTGAAACATAGCGTTTTGGAAGGCAAGAATGCTGGCGTTCAACATACGGAGCTGGCTCTGTGCTTTTCTTTCTGCTTTGCGGCTAAAGTAATGTAGGAAGCGAAGGGTAGGAGAGTATTCCCAGGCTTCAAGTCTAAGGGAGCGCTCGGTCATGAGCTGAGGATAGCTAGCTGTGAGAGTGCAACAGGGGGAGACTGAGGAGAGCTACTCACACTGAGTAACGCCCTTCCCCTCCCTTCCTCTCCGTAGTCACGACAGCGTTATGCCTGGAAGAAGGCACGAGCTCCTGAGATACCAAACAAATGGAGGGGAAAGCGATGGATGCTCACAGGAGTGAAGGGAACACAAGAATTTGACTAAACATTTCCTTTCTTCTTCAGGGATCCCTTCCAGGCAGGCGGGAAGCCACAGAAGACCACAGCCTGAAGAAAGCACTGCTTCAGTTGGAAGAGGAGCAGCAAAGGTAAAAGGAAGAAGTGTTGCCTCATTCTTGGTGTCCTGGATGCTCGTGGAAGTGAGGGCCAACCTGTCAGTGCCACCTAGTCTCCCCAAGGGCAGCAGTTGGGCAAGCTGTTTTGAAAGGAGAAAGGTCCCCAATCCGTTCTGTGGTGCAGTAACAGTGTTGTGTGCTGCACGGCTCTGTTTGGAGCGGGGGTTGTTCCGGGTGACCTCCAAAGGTCCCTTTCCAGCCTAAATTGTTCTGTGATTCAGGAGGTGAGCTACTCAGCAGAGCCCCGTCTTAGGTTGAGAATCAAGCCCTGACATCCGGCGTTTTCCTCTTTGGTTTTACCTGAAGAGCACGTCCTGTGCTTGTACCAGAGTCTTCCAGCAGAGCACTTAGCACCGCAGGCATCTTCTGCCACGTTTCTTTCTCTGCTTTTCTTTTTCCTCTGCCCGAGAGATCCATTGTGTGTGGTGTAAAAGGCACCTGTGTGCTGTGTTACGTATGTTGCAAGCTAAGGCGGGAGAAGCGCAGCTCCTGTTTTGATCCAGCAACTGAGTTTTGTGCTGTTCACAGGGCAGCGGTTCTTGAAATTTGGTTTGTGCAATGTTTCCTGGGTGGGATATTAGTCTGTGGCCCCAGAGTCATTAGTGCTTTTAGATTCACTTTTGGGTTGAAAGTTTCATATAAAGCTGTTTCCCCTATGTATATGGTGCTGTCTTTGTGGTGTGCAGTTTACTGGATCAACAAGGTGGGGTCTTTGCTACAGGTCTTACACAGTGTATAGGACAAGGAAAGGAGAGGCTTAACAAGAAGGTGAGGGCAGCGGTGGGTACAGCATTGCAAGGGAAAAGGACATGGCAACTGAGAGAGGAGAGTGGAGGAAGAGAGGTGGTCAGGCCAACGACAGAGAAAGATGATGCATCCAGCGATCAGACAGCGTGAAGGGGAGGCAAGACGTTAACTGTGGGCATCGTCAAAGTTGAAGAGGAAGGGGGCACCGAAATTGTGGACGGGAATGGAAGGCTGAAAGCAGGAGGAAGCAAATGAGTTTGCCATCACAGAGAGATCTTAGTTAATCCTAGAAAGCATTTTACCACCTCTCAGTTTGACAAGAAGGTCGGTGTTGAGGGAGCTGGAAAATCCCGGGGATGCTGCTTGTGGTAGCAGTTGTTCAGTGACCTCATTGCTGTTTGTCCCTTTCCAAGGTGCGAGAATCTGGCAGAAGTGAACACTCTCCTGCGGGAGCAGCTCGGTAAAGCGAATGAGGTTAATTCAGCCCTCAAAGAAGATGTTGGAAAACTGACGGCAGATTGGATGAGGGCCCGGGAGGAGCTATTGACGGAGAGTGAATGGCGCGGTGAACGTGAGGTAAGGGTAGGCTACGGGAAGGTCAGACGTGATGCCAGAGTGGAATGAGAATGCATTTTATTTCTGGCATAGGGAGCTTGTGTGCAAGTTGTGGCTGTGTTGAGGATGTATTGGTGTTGAGGAGCAGAAGACAGGGGTGTGAGATGGAGGAGTGTCAGCAGACTGTGGTGGGTGCTGGAAGGTGCCCACCTGCTGTGACCATGCCGCTCGGTCTTAAAGGCAAATGCTGGCTGTTGCTGGGCACTGTGGGGCAGTCACACAGGACCGCCCGTCTTCTTCCTCGTTCCTAAATCTCTGTCTCCAGCAGCGGAGACCGGAGGGGGGTGTGTGTTTTCAGATTCAGAGCAGCCGACAGAAGAACAGGACAGGCCTCCCTTCCCAATAGCCTGTTGTAAGCAAATCTGACACTGCTCTCGGAGGGGCTCGTTTTTTGCCTTCCTCCCCCAAGGCTGTTAGACACCTCTGCAAGGCGAGGTGATGACTCGCGATCAGTTTGCTTTGCTGACAGCCGCTCGTGCAGGAGAAGTGTGGCCGTTCCCTTCCTTGCAGTCAGGTGGCAGGGCTGCTGAGGCTGCTTCTGTGGTGCCTCTTCAGTCCTCGATGCCCCTGTTGGAATTGTTGTGAAAGGAGACCTGGTGATGGTG
Source organism: Gymnogyps californianus (assembly GCF_018139145.2). Taxonomy (NCBI): domain Eukaryota; kingdom Metazoa; phylum Chordata; class Aves; order Accipitriformes; family Cathartidae; genus Gymnogyps; species Gymnogyps californianus. The sequence goes on along the minus strand of NW_026114173.1, from coordinate 15,931 downwards.
GTTGTACTCTCTGCTGTCTGAAAGACTTGTAGAGTGACAGCGAAGGCTGAACTGGCATTTCTTTTTGTCTTTGCGTGTTTAGCTTTATGACAGCTGCTTAAGGGGTGAACAGAGCCGTCTGCTCAGCCTGTGGCGTCAGGTGGTAACCTTCCGCCGTCATTTCCTGGAAATGAAGACCGCCACTGACCGGTGAGTAGAAGTTAAGGCTCGATCTCTGGCAGAAGAAATGTAGCTTCCCTTCACAGCTGCTTTTTGAGCCTTGACGTTACTTCAGTGGCGGCTAAAGACAGCACTTCTCCTTTGGTAGTGTGAAGCAATGCCATTCAGCGTGCTCTAGGCTATCTTCAGCATCATTTTGTTTGATGCTGGTTTTCAGATAAAACTGAGGGGCTCGGGCTATAAGCAGTGCAGAGGCCCTGAACAGATGGACTTGACGACGTTGATGTTTGGGCACATTAACACAGACACGGGCACACGTGGACACGTTGGAAGAGACTCGCCAAAGCTACGTGTGCAGCATGTAGACCGTTCCCTTTTACAGGGTGATTAAAATCTGCCTTAAATCTCACTGGCTTTCTTTTCCCACTGCTCCTGATGGACAGATCCTTCATGAATATATATTTTTTTTCCTTCTCATTTCCAGCTTACATTTATTCTGGTCAGTTCGCATCCGCTTATTCCTGTACCAGCATTGTTGAGAGAAAGAATAGCTTCTCTGCCCTGTTATTGCATTTATCCAATTTATTTCGCTTAGTGTGATACCTCCTTTTTATGATTGTTTTCTTGTTCTTGGGCTCTCTGCTCTGAGGTTCCTTTCTCACAGTTGCCTTCTACACAAACAAAATCAGTGTAGCCATAATAGTACATTCTTCTGGTGTCAGCATGCAATTTCAAACTCTGGGTTACCGTCAGCCATTGACCTTATTTGATTCTAAGCTTTCCTTAACGTGTAGAGTATGCCTGACCTACTAGTTAGATCTTGTGTTATTTGTGCTTTGTTACAACATTCTAGGCTTATTCTTACACCACCTTCCCGAAATGTTTATTATGTAGATATTGTCATGAGCTTCTTAGAAGTCCAAGTGTTGATAATAACAGGTCAGTTAAGGCGGATCCCCTAGGTGTAAAAGCTGGGGACCTTGGTAAAATTCCTTACATCTATTAATGATAATAGAGTATGTTAATAAGATAGAGCAGGAGCAACAATTAATAAGACTATATTTCTTGATTCTTCTTCAGAGATTTGTCAGAGCTGAAGGCAGAGCAACTGAGGCTTTCTGGATCCATACTTGTAAGCTGCTCCCACCTGAACTCTGGCGTACGGCTCTGGGAGTCCGTCAGTCTGGGTAGACCTGTCCTGAAGGATGAGGCACAGCAGGAAGCGGAAGAGGAAATGAGCCAGAAGACTTGGGAAGCGATGCACTTACAAGTCAAGGGGGACCTGGAGAAGAAGGAGCTTCAGGAGAGGTAAATGTGTTTTAAACTTTGCTGTTGCCAACATTATCTTTTGCGATGAGAAAAAATCTCTTCTCTCTTTGGAAATGAGAATGTTTTTACATTAAAAACTGTTGGTCTTTCCCCTTCTCCTAGGCTGAAGGACTTAGCTGCACTTGAAGAAAAACATGCGTTATTACAGAGTGAGTTGGTAGACGCAAGAGAGACACTGGAGGAATCGCACCTTCAGAGGGATCTGCTGAAGCAAGAGAAACATCAGCTTACCATGGCACTGGAAAAGGTATGGTCACCTTATTCCGAGGCAGCACTTGTGGGAGAGGCAGTTGTGATAGCAAGACCAGCACCGATGCTGTCTCTGGCAGTAGAAGACAGGGACAATGTTGTTCTCCTTCTTGGAAAACGGTGATGAGACCACACAGGCTCTTTGGTGTAGTTAGTGCCCGCGTGCTTATTGGGAACACGGAACTGGGAGTGTGTCAGAGACACAAAAGGGGATCTGGAGTGGCTGCTTCAAGTCAGGGATTTTCCTGTCTTTGTTCTCATGTTGTTCTTTTGTCTCTCCAGGCAGAGCAGGCAGTAGCAGAGTTGACAGGGGCTCAGAATAAGCTGAGTGCTGAAGCAGCTGATCTACGTGTTGCAACAGCGAAGATGAGCAGTATGAATGAAGCCCTTGCACTGGATAAAGTGCAACTGAGCAAACTTGTGCTGCAGGTGAGCAGAGCTGCCAAAGATCTTGCCAAGGGTTCGTCTCCAGCTGCTGCTGCTGCTTCTTTTCAGACTCCTTGCCTTCCGACAGTAGGACTGTCTGAATATGGAAATGTTGTTCCTTTTTCTGTCCAAGCCAAACCTCCTACAGAGTCAATCTGACTGTATCTTATTTCCTCTGTGCTTCTGTGAGTGTAGCTGGAGCAAGAGAATGAAGCTCTGTCAGGCAAAGTGGACGAGGTGGAGAGAGCAAAGATCTCTGAGCAGGAGAAGCTGACCTTGTGTGAACGAACAAATGAAGAGCTCAGCGCAGAGAAAGCCCACCTGGAGCAGCTGCTGAAGAAGGCAGAGGAGCACCAGGAGGGGCTGCAGGTAGAGCTGAGGAGACTGGCAGAGGAGAAGGCAGAAACCCAAGAGAAGCTCAGTCAGGTGAGCCCAAAAAGCGGGTGCTTTCTGGGTGGGCTTTGGGCTGCTTGGCTCAGTGAAGCTGTATCTGTTGGCTTCTGCGGGTTTTGTGAAGGAGACGCTTGGTAGTGCTGGAGGTCGGAAGGCTTTGTTTACTTCCTTTTGGAAGCGTGTTGCTGGCTTGCAGAGAAGTTCTGCAGTTCTCGAGTTGTCCTCTGCTTCTACAGGTTACTTTAATCCCCCTGGCTGTGCTGGCCTCTTTTTGGCTTTTGAGAAGCTGCAGGGAGATGATTGTGTCCATGAAGCTGAGTAAGACTACTACTCTCACGTGTGGCAAAAGAAGCAAACGGCATAGCTCTTCACCCTTTTTCTGAGGCAAAAAGCCCCGGGGCTGCCTGTTTCTATTTATGCTTCTTGTTGTGAAGTCTGCAGCTTTCAAAGCTGCATTTGTTCGAGCCTAGAGAGCGGGACAAAGCTGCAAGTCAATGTCTGCTGTCCCGTCCTGCCAAGAATGGGAATGACACCTTGAAATTGTTGAAATTGTATTTTAAGACACACACGCAGCTTTGAATTGCTGGAGCCTCTTTAGGCTTTGAGGAAGAAGATGAGAAATAGGGGATGGCACAGGACTGTTTTCTCTGGACTAACTGATTTCAGGACCCGGGAAAAAGAGCTTGGGAGAATCGTGTCACTGGAGGAGACTAGGGAGTTTGTCATCGTTCAAATGTCAGTTTCATAATGTGCAATCCTGGGTATTAGGGGATAACTTTGAGAGGAGAATTGGTTGTTTCTGATGGTCTGTTCTCTGTTAGACAGTCTTAGTTTTGGAGTCCGTGGTATGTTTGGCAACTACAGAGCAGAGGTGTTAGACTGAAGAAAAAAGCTAAAAAATCAGGGTTCGTCTTCAAGCTTGAATACCAGCGAGGTATATTAGACAACTTCTTTGCGCAAGACGCGTAAACGGTATGGTTGACGTGAACTACTGTACAAACAGAGTCTGCCATCTCTTTGGCCACATCAGCCAGACATTCCGAAATCACTAAATGACACTGCTCGCCCCAGGGGCCGTTGCCCTGCCAAGCATCACCTCATTGCATCCAACTGCTTTACACACTGCAGTAGGTGACGCTTTGATGGGTTGGGGTTTTTTTCCTAGAAGGAGAAACCACGTGTATTTTCACTTTCTTCAGCGAGCAAAGTTGCTTTTGCTCAAACTTTGCTGAAGTTGTCCGTCACTGGCATAGATTCGGATAGAATTGTAGTTTGCAAGGTGGCAGTTCTGGAAGATGCGGTATTTTTGCATGAAAACAGGTAGTGTGGGGTATGTACGTTTGCCCGGAGGGAGCTGCCTGGTCCCAGGCAACCCAGGAGGGCCTTACACATCACTTCCAAGTGAACAGTGCCAGTGCCTTTTGGCAGCCCAGGGTATGAGTGCGGTATACAGCAGATGCTCTTAACCTTGCAGCCCAACGTCCAGGAGCTCTTTCTCCTCCAGCTGATTCAGAAGCGGCACTGGCCGGCTCTGCCCAGGACTCCAGAGAAAGGACTCCAACTGTGTTTTGTCCCGCTTCCAGGTTTACCGCCAGCAAGAGTCGGCTAGCAGTGGTCTGGAGCAGCTGCGCCAGGAGTCCTCTCGCCAAGGGCATGCGCTGGCCAAGGTGTGCAAGGAGAAGGAATTGCTGGTGCACGAGAAGGCTGCCCTAGAGGTGCGACTGGCAGCCGTGGAGCGGGACAGACAAGGCCTTTCAGAGCAGCTGGCAGAGGCCAGGTAAAGGCGGGGAGGAGACCCTAGGCAGGACATTGTTTAGTGTTCTTACTGGAGTAACTCCCTGTGGGTGTCAGGAGCAAGAAACTCCTTTCTCTCCGTATTTGTAACTTGCAGGTCGGCGAAGGAGACCCTGGAATCCAGCCTGTTTGAGGCTCAGCAGCGCTTATCTCAGCTGGAGATCGCCAGGAGTCAGCTTGAAGTCCAACTTCACACCGTCACGCAGGCCAAGGAGGTGATCCAAGGTGAAAGGCTCATTGCTTTGTTTCTGGTGCTCCCCCTGCCTAGGGGAGATGGTATAAAAATAGCTCTCTGTCTGCAGTGCTTCTGAGGAGTGAAGGAGCTGGAGACAGATCCCTCCTACACTGAAATTCAAATGGCTTAAGGTCAGTAAAGTCAGAACCACTGTTTGGGCAGGCACTGAATCTTGCCATTTGTCGTGTTTGCAGGGGAAGTGAAGTGCCTTCAGTGTGAGCTGGAAGCGGAGAGGACTCTGATGAGGCAGGAACGGGAAAACATGGCAGAACGGCTCTTGCAGACAGAACGGCAGTATGACAACACCCTCAGACTCCGGCAAGCTGAGCATGAAGTGGAAATAAACAAGCTCCTGCAAGACCTGGTAGGAAACGATACGCTTTTGAATTCTTTGAGCAAGGTTTGTGGGCTGGCTTGAGAAGAAGAATAGCCTGAGCGTGTGAAATGGCAGCAGTCATCTGTCATAGGCCACACGTTGCTAGGCCAGGCAGCAGAGCCAATGGCTCCTACTTGAAGGCACGTGAACACCCACAGGACTCTGCTGGGACAGTAACTGCAGCCCCAGATTCAGGTGGGCCTAAGACGAGTTCAGCAGAAGGTTGGGTGGTCCCCACCCAAAGCATGGCAGCAAAGGGGCAGGAGCTTACCGGACTCCTGTCTACCGTGAAGCGGACTCCTGACATTCCTGCCAGCTGCAGGCACGGGAACTTTGTTCCTTTCTGTCTGTCCTTCCGCGGTTGACAGAGGCATTAGCTTTGGGCTAGAAGCGTATGGAACAGGGCCCTTGTCCCTGGTACTTCAGTTCGTGGCCTGTCTTGTGACTAGGGCATCGGGGTACTGGCCTCTTGCTCACCCTGCAGTCCCTCAGCATCTGTTCCTTGATGAGAATGGAGTTGAGCTTTGAAAACAGAGACTCTGAGAACAGAGAGAAATCCCGAGGCGAGAGGTGTTGGGAAACAGGCAGGCATCAGAGAGGGGAAGGTGACGTCTCCTTTTCTTCCACCTGCTGACCCTCCTTTTAAGTTCCTCGATAGGATGTGGTTGATGGAGGGCACAAAGCCACTGTGGTGCGCTGTGCTGGTGAGGGGTTGTGGGAGGGATGAAGCTTCCCTTTTTTTGAGGAGCTTGGCTGGGACTCCGTCTTGAAGTCTTTTCCTGCCCTCATCAGGCAAGCGAGCGGGAAGGGCACCATTCAGAGGTCCAGGAGATGCTGGAGCAATGGGAAAAGGAGAAGGCAGAGACAGAAAGGAGCACGAGAAGAAGCTGTTTGATGTGAAGCAGGAAGTTGCTACCGTGCAGGTAACAGAGTGAAGGGCAGTACCCAGGACATAAAACATAAGTCCTGGGACTGAGGAGGCAAGGACTACTGCAGGCACTGAAAGCACAGAGCCTGGGAAGCTCCAGAGATCCGCAACAGGAAGGCAGGGTTACAGTGGAAGCAGAGCTGGGTAGCAAAGCAGAAAGAAGTGGCTGAATGAATGTGATTTTGAGACAGAAAGAGGAAAAAGCTGGGCCTGATGGCAGGTCCCAGTAGCCTGCTCTCCATTTGTGTTTACAGAACATCACGGCAGAGCTGCAAGCAGAGCTGCAGGAAACTCAGAGCAAGACCGAGGCAGTGGAGAAGAGGCACAAGGGAGAAATCCAAACCGTCAAAGAGGAAATGAATATCCTCCTTCAGCAGCGGGATGCTCTACAAAACCAGGTGACTGCAACAGCAATAGCTACTCCAGTCATCAAACAGGCCGTCTCTCCACTTCGTGCCTTTCCGTGGCAGAGCAGCAGGCTGATGGGGTGATCCCTCGGACTGCCACCATACTGTGGTCTCCATCTCAGCTGCTCTGAAGGAGACTTACAGGCCAGCTGAATCTCAGCTGCCGCCCTGGACAGATGGCCTAGTGCTTTTGCCTGTTTGCCAGCAATCATCAGCATGGATTTCTGCTGGTCTTGTTACTGCTAGCCTTGGTTTTTAAGGTGGTTTTTCAGATGACCATGGTGACCCACTGAGATTTTTAAACAAGTCGGCTGTATCCATTGTGAATCTGGTACTCTCGTGCTAGGGTGGAATTTCAACAACTTCTTTCCCTTTCCTCACAGTATACACTATGGCTGACAGTGACAAGCTGTAGTCTTTGACTGCTTTGTTTATGTTTTACTTGAGGTGGAAGAGTTGACATCTCAGCTAGCAGCCTCTGAAGAGCCTCTAAAGAAGGAGGCTGTGACTCTACATCAAGAGGTGGCGTCTTTGGAAAGGAAACTCGAGAGCACTGAGAAGCAAAGAAAGGATGTCCTGGTGAGGCTGGCAGATGCCGTGAAGGGCCATTTCTTACATGTTTTTGGCCTTCTGCTAATAATTCTAAGGAGCAACTTCTTCCAGTGGAGAGCTGATTTTGGGTGGGTACAGGTTCAGTCCAAATCTGAGAAGATACAGAGTGGTTGTTTTTTGGTTTAACCTTTCCAATTGCATTGTTCTGAATAAGTAAGGGAAGATGCCGTAGTCATAGAAAACTCCGTGATGATTCAGGGTGTTTATTTTCCTCACTTCTGAAGATTTCTGCCCTTGAAGCTTTAGTCAAAGTAATTTTCAAACTTGTCTCTATTTACATTGCATAGCTTGGGCAATTATTTGTGTCCAAATCCATATTTAGATTTCTAAATATCTGGATCTGGAAAAAGGGGTGAGAAGACAAAGTTTGCTAATAATGGAGAGCTGTTCAACGTTGCCCATGAGAGCAGACAGCGGGGGAAAAATACAGACATTTGAGAAACCAAAGTGCTGATTCGGCTAAATATGTGTGCCAGCAAGGGGAAAACTAGTCCTGATTTCAAACACTGAATGAAGACTGTGATCTGACCATTACTCCTTCCAGAGGGCACAGTGGGGTTCTAGAGGATGGTACCTGAAAACTCTAGACAGGAGAGGTCCAGAAACCCCACCCCAAAAAAGGGAAATCAAATGTTGGGGTGGTTCTCTCTTGCAGAGAGAACAGCATCATGCCACTGCCTAAATCATGCTTAGTCTGGGCTTTAAATCTTGGCTGCAGTTCTGGGAGCTCCTCCCCAAAAGAACACACTAGAGCTAGAAGAGGTTCAGAGAAGGGCAGAAAGGAAGGTGGGACTGGCTGAGTAAGCTGGGAAAGACGCAGCCTAAAGGTGGCGCGGGAAAGGTCTGCAACATCCCGAGAGGCAGGGAGAGGGGGGCAGCACTTGGCTGCCACTGGAGCAGGATTCCAATCGAGTACGAAAAGCAAACATACACAGACGGCATTACTGAATCTTTTCCTCCCTGTTTTGCAGCAGGAACGGGACAGACTGCAAGCACTTAAAGAAGAACTGGTATGGGAGATAAAACTTCTTCAGGAGTCGGTCACAGCCTCTGAGACCCGAGCGACTACAGCAACAGATAGGCATCACTCCCTTGAACAAGAACTCCACACCACAGTGTCTCTCCTAAAAATTAAAAATGAGGAACTGGAAATGCAGCGGGAGAAAATCCAGGTGCTCCAGAAAGAGGCAGCACAGGGAAAAGCTTTGCAGGAGAATCTCACTCATGTGACTGCCATCCTGTCAGAGAGGGAGGAGAAATGAAGGTGTACCAGGAACAGATGAGAGTGCTGGAAGAGCAGAAAGAAATGCACAAAACTGCTCTGGATCAGGTTATTAAGGACGTAAGAGAGAAAAACCAGAAGATTGAATCCCAGCAAGAACAGATACAGGAGCTGGAGAAGCAGCAAGAAGAACAAAGGATTGCTGTCAGCAAAATGAGCAAAGACCTGGAAGAGAGAGACCAGGAGATCAGATCCTGAAGACCTTGCAGAATCTCCAGCTCAGGCTAACCAAGAAGAATGAAGAGGTTAGACATCACAGAGAGCAAGAGAAGCTCCTAGAAGCAGCCTTGCACGAGAGGGAACAAGAGACCAAGGCTCAAGGTGAGCAAGAAGAGTTAGACGAGGAAAGAAGAGCTCTTCGGGAAGATCTCCGGCACGTTCAGCAGACGCTGACAAAGAAGGATGAAGAGATCAAGTACCAGAGACAGAGTCGGGTATTTAGAGAAGACTCTGGCAGGGAGAGAACAAGAGCTTAGGAGGCAGAGTGAACTCCTGAAACAAATAACGTCAGCTTTGCGATGGAAGGATGGAGGGGAGACCCTACAGAAACAAATCCAGAAACTCCGAAAATGGGAGGAAGAGGAAGCAGAGAAGAGAGAGAGACCGTCTCTTGCAAAGGCAGAAGGAGCTAACCCAACAACTGGAAGATGAGCGGAAGCAAAGGGGGAAGAATTGGAGCGTGCGATTGCTATTTTGAAGCAGACTGAAAGCGGGGAAATGGAATGGAAAGAGAAGGCACAAGCACTGACTCTCGCCCTTACCAAGAGTGAAATGGCCAATGGCACGTTGAGGGAAGAAGTAGCCGTCCTGCAGAGTATGGTTTCAGAGAGGGACACGGACCGGTCATCAGGTAGGCACTGTGACTGATCATCAGTCAACCAAATGTCTATAAAGGGTTCTAAAGCTGTTTCCCATAAAGATATGGGAATATATTCCCATAAATCCATGACCTGCTTGAAGAAACCATGATTGCAGCCAGCAGGCTTGCCTGTCTGTAGAGCTCTGGCCAGAGGCCATTCACTCTGCTAGAACGTTTTCTGTCAAGCCCAGAACCACTGAAAGTACTACAGCGCTTGCTGTTAAAATTCACTCCGGTCCAAAAGCTGGGGACGGGTAATTGGTTCTCTCCTGTCTAGGCAAGCTTAGCCAACGTAGGATTTGGCATGGAAAGGACAGGGCACAGTTGACCAACTAAGTACAATTTTGTAGCGATGGCTGAAGAGCAGCCCTGATGGTGCTTAGAGGATGCTTTCAGAGATTTAGATTTCTGAGGTACAGCTTTTCCGGTGTATTAAAACTAACGGAGTTCGTACTGCTGCCTGATCAGGTTAAAGGCTTCATTGCGCATTCAGGATGTACTCTCCCTGACTTGTTGATTGTGGCCCTTCTAACCTTTCTGGGCACCAGCTCACACAATCTCCTCTCTGTATGCCCAGCAGGCTACTGCAGAAGGGGAGCAGCTCTCGTGGCTCTCGGAGAAGAGACTCCTGTCGCAGCGGCTGGAACATCTGCAGCGAGCAGTTGCAAGGCTGGAAGTTGAGAAGACTGAGCTGAAGCAACTCAATGCTGAGCTCAGGAGGACTCTTGAGCAGGTAAACCAGGCTTTCACTGCCTCTGCAAAGCCTCACGGTCCTCTGGAACACAACCCCTTCCACAGACAGTCCTCTGCTTGTTTCCTTCCCTCCCCACCTCCCCCTGTGGACACACACGTCCGTATTTTCTCTCTCTCCTGGCACCCCACTGCCTTCACAAATGCACATTCACTCCGGTACCACCCTTCTTGCCCAGTGGCCCCATACGCACACATGGACACTCTTGTGTCAGGATCTGCTTCCTCTCGCTCTTTCTCTTCCGTAGTCTACTTGGAGTGCTTTTGGCCCCAGCGTTCTCTGGTGCACTTAACGGTCTCTGAGCAGACACCTCCTTGCCGTGATGTCCAGAGGTCCTTTTGCTCCTTGTTTGGTGGCAGGTTTCTGTGACCCTTTCTCCTATCCAACGTGCAGGTGGAACGTGAACGGAGGAGACTGAAGAGATACTGTAGTGGTCGGTCGCTGCCAGATGCGTGCGGATTTTCTCTCTCCGACCAGCACAAGGTGCCTGCTTCTCGACAGGTGAGAACAGACTCTTACTCGGTGGGAGGAGGCTCTGGCCATACAGAGGAACAAGGCAAATCCCGGTGGCAGCAGCCCCCCGGTATATAACTCGAATATAGACGGCCAGACTGGAGGCCAAAACCAATCCTTTTCTTCACAGGAGGAGTCTCACACGCGCTGCAGTCGTCGATTAGCTGAGTTGCAGAACCAGGTGAGGAGGAGGAAAGCTCTCATCACAAGCTGCTGGGGCTGTACTCATGGGCACAACTCTGCACGCTGCTACAGGCTTGTTTGGCTGTCAGGGAGCGAGTACACCAGGCGGTGGAAATACCCAGTCAGACCCATCTGTTGGCCAAACACCATCATTCACCTAGGTCTAGTCTCTGGCTTGCCTAAAGGTGGGAGAGGGATTGGAGGAAATGCAGAAAACTGGAACTCGCCGGAAAAGAGTATTCTAAGGCTGTTCCCCTTGAGTCTCACTCACCTGGTTGACTCCTCCTGTTTTCCCTTGGCTCAATTACCAGTGGAGCTTGCATCATATCACTGCGCGTTCCCGCCGGGGCTGGCTGCCTGAGTTTCAACATCTAGTCTGCTCTGGCAGATCAGGGTCGCCCTTTTATCTGGTTTGGCTTTATGTTGACAGACCTTGGTGGTGTAATTCCAAGTAGCAGGTTCCATAAGCCATAAAACTCCTTTAGGAACTGCTTCTGTTATTTGAGTTCGCTTGCCAAGAAAGAGTATTTTCATGTTCCTAGCCTGAGGTTGGGGATGGCATTCCCGTGGGGAGCACAGCCCTCGGCGAAGCACACGTCACTTGGAAAAGAGAGGAGAACCTCTGACCTGAGCTGTGCTCCCCAAAACAGCAAAGCCCTGAGCGCTGCTCCCAGTGCTGGCATCTCCTCCACCCAAAGCAGGCAGAGGGCAACATGCCAGAGCTGCTGTGGCCGCACTGCAAACCTGGGAGGAGGTGAGAGCAGCTGGGTCTCTGCCCCAAAAAGCCCAGCAGGCACAACCCCGTGTTGCCAGGAAAGAAGAGAGTTGGAGGAGTTTCAAGGCCTCCGCAGTCCTTTAAGGCTCCCCCTGGGCTTGGTTCATCCAATTCTGCTCTGCTCATTTGTGAAATGCTCTGAAGGGAGGAAGAATGAGCGTTTTCGCCCTTTTCGTGTGCTAGCTGTCAAGTTTTGCAACTAGATCATAACAGAACAGCTCTTCAGTACCTTGTGTAACCAGTGGTGCTCCTGCCGAGGACAAAGCGTGTGGAACCGAGGTGGCAGTAGCCCAGATCTCTCCTTTGAAAAAAACGAGCTGGGTTACTAAATCCTGTAGGAACCTCTGTCTTTCATATACATGGAATGTCTCGGTGGTGTACGTGTGAATGGTATGCCGGAAAGAGACTCGAATTGTTGATAGTCTCAGGTCAGTTCAGGGTGACTCTGGGAACCTGTTAGTGCCCATTCCCAAGTGGGACAAAGCGTTTGTCAGGGCTGGAGTTAGAGGGTGCGTCTTCCCTGACAGCCGGAACCGTGGAGCTGCGATGGTCCTAACAGCGTGGGCTTGTCTGAGCTCGGCCTTTCGCCTCTTTCAGGTGTCCCTTCTGCAGACGCAGCTGGCGCAAGAACGCAAATGCAAGCAGGACTACATTGAGTGCTGTGCAAAGACCAGCCAGGAGCTGTCAGACCTTCACCGAGAGCTGTCTTGCTCCTTAGCAGCTGTGGTCAGGGAGCCCGAAGCTGCTGTTCTGGAGGCAGAGACTCGGAAGCTGGCTCAGCCTCTCTGAGCCTTCTTTTCCTGTAGAGGAGCAGCTGCAGCATCACGGGGTTCCTGTCTCGTGCCCTTCCCAGGAATGCATTACGTTTTGCTGTGGGAAACGGGCTGCGTTTGTTCTCTTTGCCTTTGCAAGCATCTCCTAGTGACGGTGGTTTTTAAAGTTTTTTTGAATAAAAGGAATTGTGCAGGACCGCACTTTTTCAGTAGGAAAAAGCAAGGGGTGGGTAAATTGGTGGCTTAGGAAAAGGATGCTGTTCTTTTACTTGCGCAAGTCAGCTATTGGGAGGTGTCGTAGGATTGAAGCTCCTGAGTTCATGGCCGTTCCCTGTGAGGAGAGGGGGAAATGGAGGTGTTCTCAAAGCGAAGGGGGAAGAGTACACGCCAGGGATCGAAGGTGGGGCACGAGAGTGGGATTTTTCCTTCCCTCATCCCCTCCTTCCCTCCTCCCTCCTTCCCTCAGCACAAAAAGCGGCGGTACTCTGCCGAGCCGCTTTGCTCTCAGCTCTGTCGCCGCGACAGCCAGCCTGAGGGGCAGCCCGGCTGTTCTCCGAAGGGCGTTAGTAACCAACTGCAGGCCTGTCAAAGAGGGAGGCAGCGGATGGGCTGGGGAGGGCGCGAAAGCCAGTGAAAGCCGCTCCCTGCCAGCAGCTTGGCCTCGGGGTCGAGCCCTCTCCAGCTAACCGATCTCGGCCCAGTCCGCGTCTCTCGGGCGTCCTTCCGAGGCCCGGGGGCCGTTGGCAGGGCGGGCCAGAGGAGGGCGAGGCGGCAGCGAGGAGCTTCCCGGCCCGGAGGCGACCGGGAGCGCCAGCCCCTCCCCGCCAGCCCCCTCGGCCGGCTTCGGGCCGCGCTGCCGGGCGGCCCGGGGGGGTGCCGGCCCGGCCCCGGCAGGCGGGTTTGGTTCCGGGCCGCGCGGCGCCATGGCCTCGCTGTGGCGGCTGAAGCGGTTCGATGCCTTCCCCAAGCCCCTGGAAGACTTTCGGGTCAAGACGTGCGGGGGCGCGCTGGGTGAGCGGGCGGGGTGAGGGCGGCCGGGGGCCGGCGGGCGGGCCCGGGCCTCGCCGTGGGGCGGCGGCCGCCGGGGGGCCTTGCGGGCCGGCGCTGGCGGCGGGCGGCGGCGGCGTGCGGGCTGAGGGGCGGAGGCTGAGGCGCGGCTGAGGGCGGCGCGCGGAGGCGCGGCGAGGCGGGCGGAGGCGAGGCGGGCGTGCGGCCGCGATCGGCGGGGCTGAGGGCGGCTCTCGTCTCCCCGGCAGTGACGGCTGTCAGCGGGCTCATCGTGGTGCTGCTTTTCTTCTCGGAGCTGCAGTACTACCTCCCCAAGGAGGTGAGGAGCGGCGGCGGGGGGGCCGCGGGCCGGGGCGGCCTGCCGTGGCTGCGCACCCCCGCCGAGCCGCCGCCTCCTCCGCCGCCCCCTCCGGGCTGCCCCCGCAGCAGCTTCACCCGCCGCAGATGGGTTTGGGGTTTTTTCTTTCCCCCAGCCGGTGGCCTTGACGACGGGAGCGGGCTGCCCTCCCCCGAGAGCCGCCCTGCGCCGAGGTGCTTCGATAGCAGGCCGAGACCACAGACCTTGGCAGTCTCCTTTGTGAAGAGGGATCGCAAGGAACTGTGCTGATGCTGCAGGGGGAAGTGGATTACATTTCAGCGTAACAGCTTCTGTGGCAGCTGGAAACAGTCCTCCTTGTACACCGAACCAAACCCCGCATTTAGGGTGCTGCAGTGTGCATCTTGTTCCCTGTACGTCACTTGGCCCCAGCCATACGCGCTCTTCCAGTCTGGCACATTCTATCCCCCTGGCTGAAAGACTGTATTTTCCCTGGCTGACTGGTGACTCGACCCTTAAGCCTAAACTTGCACCTTACTACGTTTACTTTGTGTGTGTGTGCATACCTGATAAACATATTTTAGTTGATGTATCAGTTAGAAGTTGTAGTAAGCGGTCCTTGGCTCCATAAACATCTCCTCTACAGTATTTGCATGTTAGACTCATCCTTGTACTTCAATACAAACCAGAAACGATTCTGGCAAAGTGCTGCAGTCTAACAGTAATACTGTCCTGACTTTTCCAAAACATGAGCTCCTTATTACCTTTACTGGGAGACAGTGTAGTTCTGTGGATCAGCATAAACGAAATTTGTTGAGTTGTATCACTCGGATTTAACTTTTCTGTTGTTGAAGTTGAAAGGCTAAACTAAGCCAAGAGCTGAACAATCAGTAGGTTTCTCCTGTGAGGGTTTCTCCAGTTGTCATGGGAATGTGGTGATAGTGTTCTTACTGCTGTGTCACTTAGCAGCCTTTCTGTATTCGCAGGTTGTGACATTACAAATTTAGTGTCTGGGGACACAACTATTTACCATTTTGTGTAACAGGTCCAGTATCCGTCACAGTGTACTGACTGGGTCTGCTTCAGACAACATTCTAACAAAGCCTTTGTGCAAGTAACGTCTGATGGACGCTCCAGGAAGGCTTACAGATAGCCGGTTCTTTCTCTGGAGGCTGTTCTTGAGATGACGAATGCTACTCTGTTAATTGGTGTTATTTCACACCTCAGCAGGCTCTATGCATACCATTTCAGGTGGGCTTTGGGTGCAGGATGCACAAGTTCCAACACAAAATCGTTGCATTCGTGTGTAGAACACATTGTGCATTGTGTGTAGAGCAAAACGCGTACAAGATAGCGTTTCTAGACATGTCTCATCACTTTGAATCCTCTTTTCTCTTAGAGCTGGGGAAAGAAGAAGTGTTTGATCCAAACTCTTTGGATGCTGATGGCTGCGAGAGCTGTTGTGGGGCGGAGTCAGAGGACGTTCGGTAACCTTTACACCTTTTTGTATCTTCTTAGCACTTGAATTCATACTGTTCTGTTGCATGCACTTTTTTTTCCAAATGTCTGTGAAGGTCTGTGCAATGAAATGCTGGGCACGTGTTCAGAGAATGATGAGAACTGTTGTGGGTTTGGTATGCCTTTGGAAGCTGCAGAAAACAGAAACCTGTTTTTTGTGGTGACCAAGGTGTTATCCAGAGGTAGAAAATAAGAAAGTTTGCCATTAACCGTCCCTCCCGTTTTGACAGTCTTGGCCTAAAAACAGAGGAGAGGAGGAATAGAAACAGGCAGATGCTTTGTTCACACGGGGAAGTTCCAAACTGCTCAGAGCGTGGGACAATGATGTGGTTTTTGTAGCAAATTTCTTTGCCCAGGAGTGATCTGACTGTCTAAATGGACGGGCAGAGCCCTCTTCAGACCAGGAACTGCATGCAAACAGCTTGCATCCTCATGCCAAAATCTCAAAAAGCACCTCAAGAAGCTCGAGCTCCTTCAGGAGCATTAGGCCACCTTTCAAGGTCCAGTCCCTGATGTTTGCTTTGTTGCTTTGTTGAACAAAGAATCCACCAAGGATTCAAGTCCTGAGCTGGAGCCTCTCTTTCTAGCGATAGAGATGGTAAGATGGTGCTCGTGCTTTTGCAGGTGTTGTAATAGTTGTGGCGATGCCAGAGAAGCATACAGGCGGCGAGGCTGGGCCTTCAAGAACCCGGATAGCATAGAGCAGCGCAAGAGGGAAGGGTTTAGCCAGAAAATGCAAGAGCAGAAGAAGGAGGGCTGCCAAGTGTATGGTTTCCTAGAGGTCAGCAAGGTGAGAGACGGGTTTTGCTGTGAACCTGCTGCGTGATGGTGGTGCCTGTGAAAAGGCAGAGTCGGGGCGTTCCTCTCCTTTGCCAGCTGTAGGTGTTCCAGGAGCGTAATATAATAAATAACCCCGGGGCCAGCAAGGTGCTTGTGCCCGTAAAGGGGTTCAGTAGGAGAGTCAGGAAGAGCGGTGGGAAGGGGCTAATTCTCCGTTTCGTTGTGTGGGCTGGTCGGAAGCATGCCGGCTGGAGAAGCTTAGCTT
>NW_026114172.1:0-32855 GCF_018139145.2 Gymnogyps californianus | reverse complement strand
TATTTAGGGCAATTAGTTCTCCAACTTTGCACACTGCTTCCTGGGTCAGTCTGAGTTAGCAGTGCTTTTCATTCTCTTTCCCCTTTCTTTTCTTTTTGCATTCCCTCTCCATGCTATCTTGTCCAATTTTCTTCTGCCCTATTTTACTGCTGCTAAATTCAGAACCCTCTTTTTCCTACACCCTCAATTTCTCATTGAAAGGCTGCCTCCACTCCCCAGCACAACTTGAACCCTAGATGTTAGCTAGCCTGTTTGCTCGTGGGTAACCTGCCCGCCGAAAACAGAGCCTGACGAGTCCAAACCATCCCCTTTTCCTTGCTGGACGTGCTGCATGTCCCCAGACCTCTGCACTGCCTGGTCTCCAGCTTCCTTTGTGAGCGCCTTGTGCATTTCAGTTCTAAAAAGCCTTATGCCCGCAATGAGCAGAGGCTCCCAGTTTGACTGTTGTCCTTTATACCTCTGGATCTTTTCCAGGTCCTGGAACACCGTTCTGTAGGCTTCTAATTAAAATCTTCAAAGAAGCAGAGAGGACATATGGGGAGCTGAGAACAGCTGAGTGAACTCTGGACACCTATTCCCTGATGCCTTCTTTGTCCTTAGCTTCTGTGGGCTGGGGTGTTTGCTAGATAGTCGGTTCTGATCACAGGAAGAACATTTTATACAACCACTGCTATTAGCGATAATGAGAATAAATGATACAATAATGAAATCTTATTATACACTTTTTGATGAGGGCCTTTCATCTGAAAGATTTCGAAGTGCTTTACAGGCTACTGAACATAGAAATCATTTTAGTCACTAGGGAAATTCACCAGTGCAGGAACAGTATGTGGGGAACTGTTGGAAAACATACATTGAGCACATGGGACAGTTCAGTAGGGGGGGCAAACATACTGGATTCGAACAAAATTGCTGCCTAAATTTAGAGGAAGAAGCAGGCTAGAATGCCTTTTACGTGAGGCATTAAACAGCTACCCCTTGGCTAATACCTGTTGCTGGAGTGAGACAGATACGAGATTTTAGGCTGGTATTTTCTTAAAGGAGCTCAAATGCTTGACTGTCATTTAATTCTGGTTCTAACTCCCTTTGGTTCCTTTGAAGATGCCAGCCCACCCCGGTTTCACATTTCACAGGGAGAAGGAACCTTCTGCAGCTGTGATTGCCTTTTTAACCCTGCCTGTAGTGGGGATTCAGGGCTGGCTCAGAGAGAAAAGCGTTACTCCCTAAAAAGCCAAGTCACAAGTATTTCTCTCCTCCTCTACTGTGGATTTTGTTTTCCCTTGAGATCTCCCATCCAAGTACTGACCAAAGCTTGACCCTGCTTAGTTTTATGAGAGGTTGACAAGATGAAAAATCCATAGCAGAAAATTTCCTGAGCATATTTTATCTTTTGTAAAGGGGAAAAAAATCAACACAAAACCCTAACCTCTAAAGACACCAGCTGCCTCCTGCTTATTAAATGGTCCTTGTTTCTGTTTATAGAAGTAGATTGAATAGGGCTGGCCCTGGTGCTCCCTGCGAACGGGAGCTATATGCATTCCCCAGTGATATATGAGGTTAAATAATATTCGCAGTAACAAGCATTATGCAAAGCAGGACATCCGTTCTGCTGGTTGGCAACCAAGGAGCGGTAAGCAAAGGCGACAACACAATCAATCTCCAAGCTCTCCGCACTCCGTAGCTGCCTGGGCTGACACTGGCCCTGCTGAATGCTGGAGTGTGGCTGAGTGCACTAGCTGTCTCCCCGGGCTCTGTGCTTGTGTGAAAGCTGGATCTGTTGCTGGGAACCCAGTATCTTGAGCTCTTTGGGTTGCAAACAGTTTGGTGTTGGTGAAAAGATGGGCCTGCTAATAATGCATGAACCTCTTCCAAACCTGTTTGCATTGAGGGGCTGGGTGCGAGGCCTTTGGAAGGAGGAGGGAAGGGAATTCCCTGCTTTTGCTGCTTTGATGGTCTGAAGAGGAACATAATGGTCTCTCCAGGCCTCTATAAAAGCCTTTAAAGTTCTGGAGAGAAACAAAAATGGGTATTTGGGGCCCGATCTGTGATGCCTTATGGTGGACATGGTTGGGCTGTGAGAGCTCATAGCCTGGAGGAGATCACAGAGGGAGCAGCATTTGCAGACAAATTGAGTATGACCTTTCCTGACATGAGAGGATTGAAAACCCCATCATGGATTGACTCATTCCCCAGGAAAAAACACTGTTAGTCTTGCAGGACTCTGGCAGCAGGTGACAATATGAACGACAGGAAGAGGGCATGTAAGGGCAATGTGGCAGCTCTGTCAACAGAGGTATTTAAGAGCAGATTAGACAGCTCTGACAAACGTGTGAGGTGTTAGACTCCTGCCTTGGAGCAAGTGGAAGGGACAAGATGTCTCTCAAGTCCTTCCCAGCCCTGCCTGCTACTGCCGGTGATCAACGCTGCAGGAGTGGGCACTTACACACACTGAGGCCCTTACTCATCCTGCTGGAGAGCAGGATTCATCCAGGGCAATAAATTATTCAGGGTAATTTGTCTGCCCAGAGAGAGTGGAGCCCAGCTCTCTGTACTGATGGCTGGCTGAGGGTGATCCCCACATCTACTGAGGGGATGTGAGCTGCTCTGCAGACTATTTCGGAGGCAGAGGTGGGTGAGGAGCTGCTGAAGCCATTATACAAGCTGTTTGGAACTGTCGTCTGCTTCAGAGAGCCAAGTTTGAACCTGTGATTCAGCGCAGGAACTGGTTACACACAGAGCTCCTCCCTTTTCTCCACAGAGGGTGGGGAGAGCTGGCAGTACAGATAATTAACAGCAACGGTTGTTGGGGAGGAGAAGTATTTGGGTATTTGGGAAGTATTTGAGTCAGGGATCGCTCCAAGGAGTTCTTGCCTTTAAATAGCCAGGGGCAAGAGGGAAAAGGAGCCATGAGAAACTATCATGAAAAGGATGTCTTGACCAAAAATTCATCTAGGATCAGTGCTGGGCTACCTGAGGGAGCTGTTAGTTGTGTCAGGAGTCAGGAGAGTTATAAACAAGCAAAGATGAGTTTAAGAAAACCCGGAGGCATCTGGTCTGGATTTTCTGGCCGCTGTTCCAGGACTGAGGATCATCAGCAACCCATTTCCACCACACTTGGAGGACCGTAGCATTTCCTAGCCCTTTATTCCTGTGGTGAATCTCAGAGAAATCGGCCAGGAGATTCAAGAGTTATTGGGAGGAAATGACTAATGCAGAGCAACAACAGGCCTTTTTTTTTCCTTAGGAAATCTGGGCTAAAAAGAAGCTTGAATAAATGCATGTAGTAGATTATTTACTGTAAGCTATTCACCTACCTCAACTTTAAACTAACTAGTTGAATGACTTGCTTGTGCTTAAAATAAATGTTTATTTTAACCTAAGCACATTGTAGAAAGCCTCAAACCTGCAGTGCTGCTGTCGGCTAAATATATTTTCTCAGAGTATATACAAGCTCTAATTAAGATTTTGTCAGACATTCCATTATATGTCTCTCATCTCTGTCTCTTAATATTTATCACCCATTTTCACATCACTCCAGCCTTACTCTGGGCAATCACTCAGACCTGGCATGATATTTCCCCCTGAAATGGATTTAATCCACCAATGATGGCTTCAAACCTTCAAAGCATCAGTAAAGGTTGTTTCCAGTTGGCTTTAAAATGGCTTTTCAGCCGTCGGCTGCCCACTGCCTGCCCCTGCCACATGCAGTTTGCTGTGGGCTGGACTCATTGCCCAGCGTGGGCTCTCTCATGTGGCTCCGACCATGCAGGGACTGGAGGGAGCGCTTCCCATCACATCCTCACCCGCTGTGCCTACGTAAGGGTGGTCTTGGGATGGAGCACTTGCTGATAGAGGTTGCCTGTCATGTCTTGGCCCCAGTGTTGGCCACAAGTGTCTGTCCCATTGCAGCCACAGTTGGGTCCATGTTGACTGGAGCCGGTTTCCGTCACAGAAAAGCAGTGTTTCCATGATAACGTTTGTGGCAGGTGCTGGCTTGGGTTTCCTAGGATAAACCTGGCTTCCCATAACTCTCCTGCTATGGCCCGAGGTCTTGAATGTCCTTCCAGGCTGGCGTCAGGACTGCAGTTTGTCTGTCATTGGTGTGAAGGACTCCCTGTGAGTTGTGTGAGGGTGACTCCGCTCCATGACTGCACATGCACCCCTCTCTGGGCTCCCTTGGACCTGTGTATTGTGGTACCAAGTGAGTGGCTTATCCCTGTATCTTGGATCTTGTGAAGTAGGGTGCCAGTGAGACATCACTGTCTGGGCTCTGAAACGCTGTAGTGGGACTCAGAAATGCCATTTCCAGTTCTGCTGCTCACCTGCCAGCGCCCTTCCTCAAGGAGGAAATGGTGATTAGCATCTCTCATGGCCTATATTTTCATACCAGACTTTATAGTTCATACTCACTGGGGCTTATAGGTGCTCCAGATGACAGCAGAGAGACCCCAGTGTCCTGGGGATTGGTGGCAGCAAGGACCCCTTAGTCTAGCTGGGGCTGTTTTGCTTTCCCTGGGAGTAGGGGGCATAGGGCAGGAGGTGGCAGGAAAGGAGGCTTCAGAGAGTGAAGAGCAGGGTAATCTGTGGGCATCGGTATGTAAGCGTGCTGTGTTGACTATGCTAATTCATTTTGGCTGAATGAGAAGCATTTATTATATGTCAGGGGAGTGTGATGAATGGGAAGTCAGCTTTTCCCCTGTATTATTTCAGCTCTCTGGTCTGTGGGTGATTTATTCAGTAGCATTTACGGTGTTACTAGTCTAAAACCAAAGGGAAAATTTATTCAACCCTTTCCTGCCTTTCTTTTTTTCCCCTTTCTGTTTTATTATATTTCTGCTTATTTTTTTCTTTTTTTTTTTCCTCTGGTTTAAAGTCTTCCTTGCTTTTTGGGTAGATGGATTACATTTCTGCACCAGGCAGCTTGCTCTTCTGCTGTTCAGCTCTCCCAAACAAGGGCAGCTTTTCCAGGGACTTCAAATGCCCACCTTGGGTGATGGGCTCTTTCAAAAAGTCCCATGTGTCACTGGAGGAGCTGTTATGCGTCAGGCTTTTCTGGAAGGCTGGCCCCGGTGGTGAGTGGCTGAGCTTTTAAAAATCAAACCATATGCTCTTTGAAAATAAAACAAATACTCTAGCCTTTGTCGCATAAAATCTGATCATGAAGCAGATGGGACAGTTTGGGGCAATTGGCTTGCCCCTGTGTTTTGTGTTTTAATCTCGTTTGACAGGAAAAAACACTTCTCAGTATTTTAAAATAAAAATTACTGTGTTTAACCACAGACCTATGTACGGGGAGGCTGGAAAGGCTCAGGAGATTTTAGGTACCTTTTCCCCTTGCTGTTCAGAGATCACTGCATATTGCAGGACCTGCTTGTATTTGCAGGCTAGCGTAAAGCAGCATGCAAGTCAGTGCAGCTCCTCCAATTTAATCCCAAATGAAGGTCGAAACCTTTATCTATAGGGCTGCAAACCACACCGGCATTCTTTGTGTCCCTCAGGCACAGCAGCCTCTGAACGTGCCCACTGAAGCAAATCGTGGAGTGATGCAACACCCATTTACCGCATTGGTATCAATGTCTCTTTTCTACCTACAGAAAACCTACTTCCCTTCATGCATAGCCTATAGGGAAGCATCATTCATGTCTTGCAGTTTATAAATTGTGCATGCTGGGTTCGATCTTCTTCTGGTGTAATTGTACTTGGTTTACTGTGGCTGCCCAAGAGACAGCAGTGGAGGATCAGACCCTATTCTGGGACCAGTAACCCGCCTGTCTCTGGGGGTAGTGGCAGGGTGTGTGGGTAGCACTAGCTCGTCACACTGAGACACGATTCTTTTGCTTTTGAGTCAGAGCACACAGAAACTTGTTGAAGGAAGTTTGCTGCTAGTAATAGGTTGGTTTTAAGTGGCACATAAACCTGCCGGCTCTTTATGGAGGCTGTCGGGCAATAAGGACATGGGGAATTATGACAGTGGAGGCATCGTACGATAGTGCTTTGCAGATGATGTCTCACAGGGGATGCGCTATTTATTTATCTAAAGGAGCAGGTTCGCAGTGCTTTTTCAGAAGAACGGCTTCTAGGCCAGGATGTCTCAGTGCCTGCATCCACTTCTTTGTATTAGCTTTGACAGGCTCTAAATCTGGGGCAAAGAGGGGTTGGAGGGGCAAGGGAGCGCCCCGGGAGAGCTCAGAATGATGTCGAGAGGAGCAATTTCTCGCTGGAGACCTGTGGTATTTTGCAAAGAAAGCTGGGCTGCTTTTGCAGAGAGCTGCGGTTTTTTTGTCACTATTGTTGTTTACAAACCAGCCGTTCATTTAGGAGTGAAACGTTTAATTGCAATTGGCTTTTCTCAGTCTTGTACAGTCTTGTACCAGCCAGGGAAGGAGGGGAGAGGATGAGAGGCTGTAAAAAAAGAGAAAAATTAGTTTCCGTCTGGCTTTAACAATTGCAAAGGACTTTTACTGCCGCTGCAGCAGGAGATGGTTTCTTTCCTCACGTCTGTCCTGAGCTCGGATGTGGTGTGGCTCTGCCTTGTTGAGCAGCTGCAGTTGTCCCCCTTGGAGACTGCAGCAGCGAGCAGATTCCTCCCTGCAGCGAAGGGGGGCAGGACTGGGGTGGACGCGAGGGTGGCACTGGCCCTGTGAACGTGCAGGGCCTCTGTGCTGCCCTGCAATGCTGGCATAGCTGGGCAGTGGCTGAAGCCTCACCCGTTTTAGGGACTTGCCTTTAATTGTAATTGCCAGACCCCTACGGTGCTTGTAAAGAAAAATCTCAGTCCAGACTGGCAAGGCTGATTCTCGTTTCCTACTGGATGATGTGTCTGCTTTCATAGCTTTTGTCTTGGAAAAAATCATCCTTTTGTGCTCCCAAGTGGGAGCTGGTGAAACCCGTCCAATCTGCCGTGCAGTGTGGGTCTGCAAAATAGCTCTGCATTTCTACATGGCATCCTCCTCCTGTCTGAAACAGGTCTGCAGATGGCTGGCGCATAGAGGGAAGGGGTGTTTGTACCACTTACCATAGGTGTTTGACATCCCAGGCTAGAAGGAGAGAGATTTCTTCAGAGAATGATGCAGAGCTCCAAAATTCAGCTCCTGCTGATCAATCTAATGAATTAAAAGGAGCCTAGAGCAAACCCTACACTTTCCATGAAAAGTTATGCGGTATGAATACTACTCTGCACTGGCTTTTGCAGGGCAGAACACGCTCTGTACAGGGGGGAATCTAAAAGCGTGGACTGAAACCGATTCCACTAACATGATGCAGAATAGATTTCCCATAACATCCTTGTAAGGCAGGAGGATTACCATTCCCCTTCCTTTATCGAGAAGGGAAGTGGAGGTCTAGAGAAACGGCCTTTCCCAAGTTCTCTGGTGAGAGGTGAGATGTGCTTGAGTTGTCTTCCTTCCTTCACTTCGCCCTCGTTATACGCTGCATTTGACCCACAAGGATCTGATCTGCCTCCCACCTCCTTCTCCTTTGACTTCTGGGATGGCTCATCCAAGACTCCCTTCTGCCTGGTCCCACAGGCACAGCCTCTTAGCTGTCTCCTTCAAGAAGCTCTTTCTGCACACCATAGTGGGCTGCAGGGATTTTTGTCCACACAGAAGAGCAGGCTCTGGTTCTGCAGGCAGAGATGAGCCACTCTGCAGTCCCTGCCTACTGCAGGGAGTCGGCTTTTCTCCTAATGCTCCATTTAGAGCTGCTGCTTTTTAATAGAGATTCAGTACAACCATTTTAAGATGGACATGAAAGAGCAGCGCTGTAGTGCATAAAAGCCAAAGAAGGACAAAGTAACGAGTCAGGATGTGACCAGTTCCTCAAATAGCTCATATTATTGCTTTGTCTTTCTGTGTTTCTCAAGTGAATAAACCGAGGTCATGATTGTAAAAAGAACAAATAAATTAAATCCCAGTATCCTGAAGGCTGCCTATGTGGGTTGGTTCAATTAACTCGCTCCAGCGTGAGGGCTGTGTCACCCTTCCCTAGGGGTGCAGGACCTCCAGCCTTAGGCTGGCTCCAGAAGTGCAGTAAGTGGAAGGCGATGAAATAGAGGGGATGGTTCCAGGAGAAGGAATTACATACGGGGGCAGTGAAATTTCAGTCATCACTGAGATCAGTGATGCTATCTATTATCCACCTGGCCTGAGAGCTCAGCTGGTGTTCCTCATTGCACGCATGACTTGCAGTGGAGGCCAACAAGCCAAGTTTCCACCAAAGCCTGGACTCTGGCTTTGCTTTTATTTTTGCAGTAGGGTTAGGAGGTACTTCGGGAGTCAGACCAAAAAACCAAGGAACAGGCTCTTGTTGGAGCCAAACAGAGTAAAGCTTTTTGTTTGGGGTGCAAACCAAAAACCTCTCATTTGAGTCAAAATCGAAAACTGAATGAACATTTTGCTCCATGTAACTTTCCTTAGGCTGTTCAGTAAAACTGAAAACGGCAGCCTCGAAGCAAAATGCTGAATTGCTCTTAGGAACTGGTGCAATAAAATGGTTTAGCATTTCTGAAACAAAAAGAAAAGAACTTTCCCACATTTGGGAGAGAAATAGTACCCCCAAAAATCTGTCTTTCAACATATTTGCTCTTCTTCAAAAAAATATGCTCTGTTTTTTGCTTTCTGCTTGCTGAGATCTGATTAAAGGCCCTTCATATCCCTCTGTCAGACCATGCAGCAAGACCTAGTGCTCCCTCAGCACCAGGCAGACCTTTGCGAAATTATGATGTGTCCTCCTGTCCTCAGGTCACTAAAATGCACGATTTCCAGCCTTAGCAGTCAAGATGCAATGAGCTGCTCATGTCCCATTGCAAATCCCCAGGCACTAGGATCTTTAGGCTCTTTCCTGCTGAGTTCATTTGGGTTTCTCCTGACTGGTGTCTGCCAGCTGTGGCCCCAAGGCACATGGGAATAGTACTTGAAATACACTGCTTCTCGGTATCCCCATAGCGGGGGAATGCCAAGGAAATGTGGGAATATGAATCTAGGGAAGATGCACAACGTGGGAGGTCATAGCCTGACATGTGGGACAGGTCTCCTCAGCTGCCCCTGGAGTCAGCAGGCAAGGGAGAAGGGATGTTTGGCACACAGAGTTGGGCTGCGGGACCATCTGGAAGGCTGGAGGAGGGAAATTCTCTTTTCCATCCCACAAAACAGCTGAGATTTTTAGAATTCCTGATCTCCCTATGGCTGTAACTGATATTGTAACAGTTTTTGTAAAAATGGGAGACAGCCAGCCTGGGAGAGTCTGGGGAAGAGAAGTTGTGGCATGGAGGAGAGGGAAGGGTCTTAAATCCCTCCTTAGCTTTTCTCCTACCTGCAAGGGAACAGGCAAATGTCCTCATTACAGGATTGCTCACTATGCTAGAGCCTCATCTTTCCTGCAAAATAAATAGAAGAATGAAATTAACCTGCAAGGGATTGACATATTTTGTAAATAATAACTTAGCGACAAATCCTTTTTGCTAGGCATTTCTAATTGTCTCCTTTCTGTGTACAGCTGGTTATCTCACTGCTGAGCAATTCTCTTGCAGATGGAGGCGGGGGGGGGGGGGGGGTGGGGTGCGTGCATGGCCGGGGGGTCCTGGCATCCTCCTCCCAGGGTAACACTTGTGTGGAAGGCAGGCGCAGAGGGCTGCCTCATGCATCCGGTACATTGGGATGTTCATCCAGTCTGTCTCCTGCAGGGTATCTCCCCTGTAGCAGAGCTGATGGAACGAGACGCGTGTCCCCTCCTGAGCTGTTGCAGGTCACCGTAGAATCATAGAACCATAGAATGGTTTGGGTTGGAAGGGACCTTAAAGGTCATCTAGTTCCAACCCCCCTGCCATGGGCAGGGACACCTTCCACTAGACCACGTTGTTCAAAGCCCCATCCAACCTGGCCTTGAACACTTCCAGGGATGGGACATCCACAACCTCTCTGGGCAACCTGTGCCAGTGCCTCACCACCCTCACAGTGAAGAACTTCTTCCTTACATCTAATCTAAATCTACCCTCTTTCAGTTTAAAGCCATTACCCCTTGTCCTATCACTATAGGCCCTTGTAAAAGGTCCCTCTCCAGCTTTCTTGTAGGCGCCCTTTATGTACTGGAAGGCTGCTGTAAGGTCTTTCTGGAGCCTTCTCTTCTCCAGGCTGAACAAGCCCAACTCTCTCAGCCTGTCTTCATAGGAGAGGTGCTCCAGCTCTCTGATCATCTTCGTGGCCCTCCTCTGGACTTGCTCCAACAAGTCCATGTCCTTCTTATGTTGGGGGCCCCAGAACTGAATGCAATACTGCAGGTGGGGTCTCACAAGAGCAGAGTAGAGGGGAAGAATCACCTCCCTTGACCTGCCCAGGATACAGTTGGCTTTCTGGGCTGCAAGCGCACCATCCAGGAGACGGCATGGGAGGAGATGAGCAGAGCTCTGTGTTAACGTGCAGCTTCGGGCTGGCTGGTGCTTGGCGTGCTTCATTCACCCTGGAGGGAGTTTCCAGCCACAGCGAGCGAAGAGCTGCTCCCTGTCAGTGTTGCTTCTCTGGTGTGGGGAAGACTCAGCCTACGCCTCTTTAGAGAAGCCTCGCAGGTGCAAAGCAGACTAAGAAGTCTTCTCCCAAGTTCTTGTAGGCAAGAGACCTTAGGCAGTGTTTGAGCTCATTGCAAGGGGTGAAAGACAAATACACTCACCACCTCCCTCATCAGTTCCATCCTGTGTATAATTTACGATACATCGTGTTTCATTTTTATTACTACACCATTTCTCAGGCTCTTGGCTGGCATGATTCCCAGAAGGCAATGCAGGAAGGCTTTTGTATTGAGACCTTAAACAGGAGGAGCGATTCCTTGTGAGCCTTTGTATCTATATGTGGATTTAACATGCAGTTCCTAAAATAAGCTTTAATAAAATGTGGTTTTGTGCATTAATAATTTCCAAGACTTTTTTTTCAATGGAATTGATACCGGAAAAAAAGGCTCAAAAGAAGTTGTGGAGGAAATGAGAATCACCCCAGTCATCTGCATATAATCGCTTCCAGTATAGATTGCAATTGTGTTTGAATTATAGGGCAATTAGTCTGTCAGGCTGGTAAGTATTATACAAGACCCCTGGAATTTCCTTGGAAGCTCTCAGTACCTCTTAGCCTTGAAATCTAGAGAGGTTTTAATACGAAAAGATGTGGTACTGGGCTGTGCTAATGCCATGTATTGATTTACTACCTGTAGCAGATGTTACAGGGCAGCTGACAAATTGGTGACATATAAATATTGAGGCCCCTGAAACACAGTTCTGGAGTGAGACTAGTGCAGGTGACAGAAATAGTCCTCCTCAGGAACAGGAGCTTCCCTCGCAATAGCACATGCTGTGTACATGTGCGTGCAAGAAACTTCCCCTTGCTTTGGAGGCAGGAGTCTGGTCTCAGTGCAGGACTGAGACATTCGTTCCTGAGTGCTCCCCTAAGTGTGGTAGGCATCACGCTAGAATGCCTGAATTAACGAAATCTGGTAAGTTTTGGTGGAAAGATATATTTAATGCCTGGCCTCATTCTGACATGAATGATAACGTAAGTGCCAAGGCAGGTTAAAAACAGGCAGCATCTCCAGCAAAGTTCAGGAGACCTGGAGCTGCAGGAAGAAAAATCCAGCACAGAAACAGATGCTGAGGGCAGGGACTGAGTTTATTTCTTCTCAAGAAATGATATTTTGCATCTTCTAACACCTGTGTCTCAAAGAGGGCTGTCTAATGAGTTAATAGCGATTGCTAAGTTTCTTCTTAAAGGTTTCTCTTCCTGGTAATGGACTGGCTTAAATCCTGCTTGGGCTGGTGAGTAACCCTGTGTGCATGGCTAGAGTGGATCATTCAGAGACTTGCAATACGCTTTGCAGCACCTAAGTGACCTTCCCGATTTCTGTGGTTTCCTATTGCCCATCCCCCTGCCCTGTCTCATCTGTTTTGATTGCAAGCTCTTTGGAGCAGAGCTTGTCTTTGGTACAGCTCCTAGCACAGTGGAAGTGCCTTCACTTCAGCCTGGTTATTTCTAAGGCACTGCTGTAAGACACACACCATGTTTGCTTCTGGAGCTCCTCTTCTTTGTCCTTTGCTTTATCCAACTTAATGTCCTGCTCTAAGCACCAAGACTTCAAACTTAGCTCTGAGTGCTTAGCAAGACCATGGAAGGCTTATTCCCTCCAGCCTGAGTAAAGGTTTTGGGAGGCTTCGTGTGAGCCAACATAAATAGCCAATTCTCCCTCTCTGCCTCTCTCCCCTGCTGCCCTTGGGAAGAGACCTCCCAAAAGCAAGGCAGAGAGAAGTATGTTCTCTGCTCTCAAGCAGTAATCACACTGGCAAAGGGAGAAGTTCAACATCCAGCCAGGAATCTCAAGGAAAGCCTGCCCCATGTGCTAGCTCCCAGAGATTTGTCTCTGCCTGCTCCAAGATGTGGACATGAGGGATATTTAATAAGAGTCTTGTTGCTGGCAATGCTCCCTATTCATTTTCTGCTCTAGGATTCACAAGGTCCTGGGCTCTACATAACATGAAGAGCTTTAGAGACAAGGGTAGGAGGGAGAGGAGAGAGAAATTCTGCTGCAGCCTTGAAACCCCACCAGTGATGCTGAAATATCTCTGGGTTTCTCTTTGCCTCTGTCGGCATTTCTCAGAAGGATGTTTCCAAGCTTGACTCCTAGGGAGGGAGATGCAGACTCCGAAAAAATCCAATTTAATGTGAGACACAGACATGTTTGGTAGATAAAGTGCTGTGGTTGTTCCTTGCTTTCCTCTCTCTGCCTGGAATTGAAGCAGCTCCCTCTCTGCTGTGAACTAGTCTGAGCTTTCACATTGCTCCTGTATGGATGGATCCCCTGTTTCTTCATGCAGAAGTTCATCTAAGGTACTGCCTTCCCAAATTTGCCTGGCTTGCAGGCAGTGGATCTAAGGAATGTATGCACTGTGGGCTATAGTTCATGTCCTTGTTTCTCATCAAACTGAAAAACACAAAGCGAAATAAAGGGCTGTGAGCAACAGCAGGGCTGTTGGGGAGCCAGGATCTTAGAACACCTGCAGTGAATCTGCATGGATTTGTAGCATCCCCTGCTTTCCTGGATGGGTTTTCATAGTGTACCAGTGTGCGCCTCATTCTACAGCAGATGATCACACACATGAAGCTGTCTGTTTAGTTTGACTCAGTGTTCTCCTAAATCTATTGCTCCCTGCTGTCCTGACACTAAGTAGACTTTGCTCTCCCCACCTGGCTCCCAAACTCTCATCTAATTTGATGGCAAGTATGAAGAAAACACCCTTCTCCACAACCTGGTGCTCTGCTTGCATCATTATTCCATTCCAGATTGTGAATGAAAAATCTTACTGCATTTGAGGATGTGCTTGTAGCTGGTAATTAACACCCGGCACACTCTGCCAATGCATCTCATACTTGCTTTACAGAAACCTAGAGCTGGAACAGAAGCCACCCAGAAAAACAATGTCTGCCAATCGAGTTAAACCTTAAGTAAAATCCCCAGCCAAATGTCTGCAGAGTAAATCTGGTAAGGATGTTGGCTGCTGCATGAGCTCAGGAGGTGTTTTCCAACTACAGGGCCCAAGAGATAACGAACGTTAAGCACTAATGGGACTTAGGCAGATATATCTCCCCCTCTTGTATGCTGTGTTCCAGCTGGGAGTGGATGCTTTATGGGGAGTTAACTCCTCCGAACTTGTAGTGGAAGTGCTGACAGAGCTGAGTTTTAAGCGCTGCTAGTGGAAATGTCTGCTTTCTAGATGAACTTGGGAACTGGGGTTAGACACAGTATACACAAAGGCAGAGAGTAAGTCCTGTACTAACAAATTAAGTTTGCAGCTTTCAAGTGAAGAACTAATCTGTACGTTAAATACGCCTGCTGGCCATGTGGCCTGGCTCCAGTATTACAGATTGCTCTCACCCATGTGCTTTTTCCCGCTCTTTGTCATCCTTTCTGAACATAAGCTTAACAGAAAGGCTAACACCCTTGTCCAAATGCCTCCCTAGCAAACATGCCTAAACCCTAGCCAAAGCAGCTGTCAGAGCCGAGAGTGTAAGTTTTCACTGCCCTGAACTCCCTACGCTTACTGGCATGTATGGAGCTGGGGGAGAGGAGATTAATGGAGTTGATATCGTGGAGAGCTGCCTTGTCCCCAGTGGCCAGATTGCCCCTGTGCTTCTCTGATGTGACACCACTTCCACCAAGGATGTGATCTCCAAATGTGTGGGATTTTCTGGCAGCTATAAATTAAATGCCTGTCTGCAGGGGAATGGAGCAGCTGGTTCATTAACCCCCTCTGACAGCCACTGTCCTTACTGCTAATGCATGCGGGTTGTGTGTGGGTTTTGTTTTGTTTCTCCCAGTTCATGGCTGAAGAGGTTACAAGCTGATTTGCCTCCCCTTGTTCTGCCTGAGCTTCTGTGTGACTCTAGCTCCTGAGAAGTGTCCGCTGGCCGAGAGCACTCAGTAACCTTTCTAGATAGTCAACAACCTCCAGGGTCATCAGCATGGCTCTGCCCAGCTCCTGACCACCAGCAGGCAGGAACAGGCAAGGTCTCATGTGGCCTGGGTGCAAAGTGGGAAGAGAATGAGATCCACAGTTTTGTAGCCAAGATGCAATATTGCACCTGCAATAAGAATCTGCAAGGTGGCTACAGGCCTGATACCTCCTGGGAGACAGCTTTTAGTTTTAGACCTCTGTAGCTCTTTGGTTACTTGTGCCATAGCATAAGACAGCAATCTGCGTGTGCATGCATACACAGATACTTATATTTATACAGACAGTTATAGTAAGACACAATTTGCTGCCTCAAAGAGTCTAAGGGCCAGATTTGGAGAGGCATTTGGATGCCTGAGACTGCACTGAAATGGGACAAGACCCAAGTGAGTTAGGCACATAATTGCTTAGAACAATTTTAGGTACTTCTGGGCACACACACATGCATCCTCAAGGGTCTATATTGTCTTAGAAAACCTGGTCCTTAAGCAGTAAGCAGCAGGGAGAGACACAGGAAGGACTGCAATGCTTATTTGCCTTGTGGGAATTGTGGCACAGGAGGTACCTGTGACTTTGCCAAGGTTATACGAGAAGGCAGTGGCAGAACATCCTCTTTCTTCCATTATGCTACTCCCCAGCGCCAGTTCTCCCCTCTCCTGTTAGCACCAGGCCTGAAAGATATGAGACTCACTCCTGCAGCTCCCCAGCTCTCTCCTTCCTGTTCATTTCTGCTGGGTCTGCCTGTAGCCACCATACGTGAACCTCAGACCAACTCAAAGCAGTTTCTCAGGCATCCTTGAGCTCCCAGAAGGGGCAGATGCAGTTGCAGGCTGCGAGTTTGCTTATGTTCTCCAGTTTGGCCCCCTCTACCCCTCCTTCCATCTCCCCTCTTTGTTTGTCTGCTATTTGCTTTTGATTTGCAGCTTTACCGAGCACTGAGTTTGCAGCAGCACGTGATTACCCTGTATGGAGCCTTTCCCACTGACAGCATGATGAGCGGATACAGTGTTCAGCGCGTATACAATTTAAGCCAAGCAGGAGGCCAGTCCAACACCTCACTTGCCAATTAACTGAGTCGATATTGTGCACAGGATAATGTTTGTTGTTTGCCTGTGTTGCTAAAACACTCCCAGAGTGTTTGGAGCAATATAGCAATATCCTCACCTCCCCCCTGTAGGGATGAGCTCTTCAGCTAAACCAGGACGCCATCGCTCTGAGAGGAACAGCCAAGGAGGGAGAAAGGGAACCGGGGACCTCCATGGCTCTGTGGTCCATCATGGCTTTGTGTGAATACAGCAGCAGCTGCTACAGGCCTATTCAGGGTGTGGGAAGATGAAAGTCTCTTCCATTGATCAGCTGATAAAGTGTGTAGATGCAAGGAACTGAAAAGGAAATTGCACCCATGTAGATAAAAAGGCCTTCAAGAAGATGTGAGGCAGTGGACAGACCATCTGCAAAGCAATCACCTAAAAGAGCCACAGGCAAATCTAGTTCCCACCAATCTCCCTTGCTTTATATGTCGTAGTAAACCATGCCTCGTTATCTGATTTACAAAGGCTGGTGTCTGTGCTGTTTCCACTGACAGCTCAAGGCAAAGGGAATCCAGCAAGAGAGAAACTACAAGTGGATGCAGGCTTCTCCCATGTAGCAAGCACCTGCCCTGGGAGCAAACCTGCTGGCAGCCCCGTGGCACGTGGGCGGCGTGGGAGCACTGCCGCTCACCTCGGAGGCAGCTGTGATTGCCAAGGGAGCCAGGGGTGTGAGCAAACGGCAGCTCCTGCCAGAGGTACTCACTGGCTTACTTTCTGTTCCCTGAGGGTGAGCTCCCATTTCTTTCTGGGGCTAGGTGGGATTTGGAGGCACCAGGATCTGATCCCTGCCCAGATCTCAGGTTGCACATCAGTGGGAGTCGCTCATGCTTGCAGGGGAAGCAGAGACATGTTCTTGGCAAGGCTAGCCTGTCTGCTGGAGGACTTTGAGAGATGCCCCAGGCAAATTGCTGTTGGTTCTCTCAGGGCAAGTTTCTGCCTCAGGTTTAATTCTTTTCCTGAAGAATGCAGACAACGTTTTCCTGCCTCTCTGCAGTGACATGACAATGTATGTCCATGAGGCACTTCCATACCCAAGCAAAGGTGGTCACAGAAGCATGTTGGCACACAGGGCCATCGGCACGCAGACCACGGGACGCACCAGCCCTCCTCATGTGGTGGCGGTGGGGTGATGGCAGCACAAGAGAGGAGAAGGGGCCACACACCATTTTGCTTTGGTATTTGCACCCGTCATCCATCATTATCAGTATCATAAAACGTCCGTGTCCGCGGGGGCCTTGCCTGAGCTCAGAAGGGGCCTCATATGATGGTTATGGATGAAAAAATCCCTATTAAGCTGAGGCCTCATCACTCCATTCCTCTAACAGGCCCCAGGCCTCTGTTTCCTGGTGGGTCTCTCACCATCCTTCACTATGTGCCATGTTCACTGAAAGCACCTGATGACCACAAGCATGGGATGTCCCTCTCCCTCCTTCTCTTCCTCTTTCCTGGGCTTCACCAGGAAGTATTTATTAGGTGTCAGAGTGATAAATGAAAAGTCATATTTTATTGTGAATTATTCCAGCCCTGCAGTGGAGCCCAGATCTATAGCCTCAGAGAGTTATTAACTGCTTACTGCGGAGAGCTATAAAATCCTCATCATTTTCTCCAGTCTCTGCTCTGTCAGGGTGAAGGAAAGAGAGCCAGATTATCACACAAGATGGTTGGGAAGCTGCTTCCAAAACTCCCCTTTGATTGGAGTCCAGTGTTGGCTGGAATGATTTCATCAGAGCAAGACAGGTCTCTCGAGAAACACCTTTGCTGGGGTTGGTTCTTTCCAGCTTGCTCTTCTCGTTTTCAGGTTGCACCACTCAAACTCCTTATGAGACAGCCCTTGGGAATCTCACTCTGGCAGTGGTGGTTGTATTTCTTCCCTTGGTGGTTTTTATTCAGAGGCACCAAAGTAAACAAATGCCACTTGAAGGTGCAGTCAGTGCTCTATTTGAATTCCTCTCATTGTCTCTCTCCAAAGACACCCAAAGCTTTCCAAATAGGTAATGGTATTCGCATGCCCTTCATGGCTGCACTTGGGACTTAACTATGTCATGTCCGTCTGCTCCTTGCCCAGGCTGCCAAGCAAATGCCTGGTGCAGTTTCACCACTTCAAATGCCTGAATAGGAGCTGAATTTCTGTTGACACCAATTGAATTAGGAATGTGCTCTTCACTTCTTTTACTTGATGAGGAATTATCTTGGCTCCTTGTGTCCTCCAGTCATCTCAGAACAAAGACCCTGCTGGCTTTTTCCGTAGTCTGACTGCTGCCATTTCCCGTCAGCATTGCCTCAGCACTTTTGAGCCCTGTGCTGGCACATGTTGGTGCCCAGGCAGCTGTGGATGGCTGAGTTGTGTTGGATCTAGTGCCCAGAGAGGAACTGGGTCCCAGGACCTGGGTGGCACGATGGCCTGGTGAGTACATTCAAGTAACTCATCCTAGCAGTTACCAGTGGTGCTGTCTCAAGGACTCACTGTTGTTTCCCAGGTGATGCAAGAGTCATTGCTGGTCTCATCCCAGTGGCTGACAAGGGCTCACATCTCAGTCATCGTAGGGCTTGTTAACTGCCTGCTGCAGCAGAAAGGCCAAAGATTCACTGCACCCAAAAGGCTGCCAAGGCCTTTCACTACACCCTGGTGATGCAGGGCTGGACACTTGGGTGGTGCAGTGTAGGAGGAATATATGCTGACTAGGTTAGTTTGTTGTCATCTTTCTCACAGGTACTTTTTGTGCTTTTCTGCTTTGGATTTTACTCCTGCTCCATCGTAATGACTTCTTTTTGTAGTGCTGATAGTCCAGAAAACCTTGGCTTTAGAATCTACCAGGACATAAAGGTTTAGGTTGATCAAGAGATGAAGACTGCACTCCATCTTTCCAAAGACATATGACAGCTAAATTCATAGGTCCCCTGAATCTTCTCCAGAGTTTGTTTGCTACTGGAGGATTGTTGAGAGGTAGAACAAACCTCTCTCAGGGCAATGAATATAACAAAGACTGGATCATCTTCCATGCCTTCATATACAGGGGACTTCACTGGCATATTCGTTTCTGCTTGAATTCACGATCTGGGAGGGGAGTAAAAGTGCATGCACTGAGTGTACATTGGAGTTGGACAGGCTTGCTTGGAAAAGGGAGGGGTCCTATGGGAATAGTTCAAAGCTGATGGATTCAATCCATTGGCCTGTAAGATCTGTTGCTGTCTTGTAAGATCTGATAGGTGTAATGATGGGCTAAATTCATGTTTGGAGCTTTACTTCTTAGCTGGAGATACAACATCTGAAGCAAGATCATCAGCAACATCTAGGTCATCCTCAAGTGCAACAGGCATTTTATGTGCTCCAAAACAGCAGCAGCAGCAGAGGGGAGTGAGGAGGAATCATAGCTTGCAGCTAGCTTGGTGGACTCTTGGGGCGCTTGACATGTTGCTGCCTCCATTAAATGAAACTCCACTTCTAATTATATCCCATAATTATAGCCTTCAACCAATGTGATTTGTAAAGAGAGGGGTCATAGATACTGAGATCAGTCTGAGATTGACTGTGCAGTGGATATCAGTAAACATCCTTGACTGCCTACCAGAGTCTGACAGAGATGTAAAGGACTAATGCAATAAGGCAGGGCACGCAGCTGGATTGATAGAAGCAGTGGTGTGGCCTCTGGCCCCTGAAGATATTACGTGACAAGGCAGTGAAAGCTGCAAACACGAGGCCAAACCATCTATTCAGCGTGACAGTATTAGACAGAGGTTAAGAATCTTGTGGACTGCTATCAACATCGATGAATGGTCTCCAGCAGGGATCTGCATTAACGCGTTGAGTGCCAGGCTCCCTTGTGTGTACAGCAGCTGTGTCAGACCAAACATCCCCATGTCAGAGACAGAGCCCATCACCCTGAGACCGTGGCCAGGGCAGCAGGGCTTCTGTGTTCCTTGAAATGGGCTGCCCATCTGAGGTGGCAGCTTGGGAAAGCTGGGCAGCCCGGGAAGGATTCAGTTGCAGATGAACGCTTTAGGAGCATGGGATGACAAAGAGTTTTGTTTTGTTATCTATATAACCCTGTGGTCAGAGTGGATGTGTTGCTGTAAATGATGCAATTTTGGCTTGAAATTCTAGTCATGGGTCTCGTGCTTTTTTACTGTGTATTTCTTTAATGGCCTCCAGGAGTGGTGCAAATTCCTCTCCCAGGATTGATACTAGTGCAAGAGAGACCCTGTATAATAAGAGTCAGTCCTGTGGGTTATCCGGTCAGAAAGAACCTGTTTGTTGCTCTGCTCTGGCCTCTTGCACCTGTGAAGCTGAGAAAAGCTCAATGACTGACCTCTGCACTGAGTCTAGTAAGTTGTGGTTCCTCCTATGCTCTTCTGGTTTGGATCGAAGTGGTGGAGAATTAACACTGCTCTTCGGTCAGCTCTTCCAGGGGATAGTTCCTCTCCCTGTTAATATTTGTGTTTCAGATGCCACTTAAATATTTCAGTCTCAGCTTACAGCCACCGGGTCCTTGGTGTATTAAGACAGCTAAGGCAATGGAGACTGAATGAAAATCAAAACCAGATTGTCTTCTCATTTGCCTGGTGATATAATTCCCCTTGGACTTAAACCGTATGGGAAAAGAGACAGGACTGTTTAGAGGGGACAAACTGATCTGCTGATTGAGATGGAAGAGTTGGTTTGGCTTTGCTCCAGCCGGCTTGATTTTGAGTTTGTTTTCCCTGGAAATGGGTTGTGGAGCTGCATGTCCTTTGACTCACCAACTTCTGCACATCTCAGCCAATTTCAGCCCTGTTTGATGGAGGGGTAATGGTCTTAAAAGGGATGATGCCCATACAAGTTTCACAGAAGTAGGGGTGAGGAAGAGGAAAGGGACTTTGTAAGGCTCAAAGGCCCCAGTTCCAACTGTGTGTCCCATGGGAGAAAGAGGTCCAGAACGTCTCCCCAGTTGAAAAAGCTTCAGTAGAGCTCACAGGCAGTGGACAGTGAAACACAAAATCATTTAGAAATTTGATTTAACTGTGCTGGTGTTCAAGAATTTCTCCTTTATTTACCTTCAGAGCAATACAGGATCCACTTGGCTAGAAAGTGTGCAGACATATAATGAGAGACCGTCTCTGACCCCAGCCTCCCATAGACTAAACGGATAAGGTGGCCAACAGCCATTTTACGGGTGGGGAACTGAAGCAAAGAGAGATTAAATTGTGTTCTCCAAGTCCTGCCGGGCGTCTAGTTGACTGTCAGCCAGTTCTCTCTTCCTTTCTTGTCTCTAATTCGATTCTTTGATCAGGGGGTTTGGCTTTTGTTTCTATAACTCGGCCAACCTTCTTGTTTCCAGCAGCCTTGTTACAGATTTTAGCAGGCTCTGCTGCGCTGGCACGAGCATTGTTCTTCTCTGCAGGATGGGATGTATGTCTGAATCATTCTTTGCATGAGTTGTCTTTCTCTCAGAGATGTTTCTCTGGTTTCTGTGATACAGAATAAATTACAGTACATAGCTTATTAGCAAAACAACAAAAAAATCCCAAACAAACCTTCAAAATCAAGGCAGTTCAAAGAAGCAAGCAGCGAAGCCCAACATAAACAAGCTGTAGGAATACAATTAGAAACTCTCCCACTAGTTTCTGGGATAGACTTATCAACAGCCCCTGCTCCCTAGGTCATCAAATGCTGAAGTCTCGGTTTACATTCATGTTTTCACCCTCTGAACTGAAGAGCAAAGGGCATCCTGCCCTGCAAGGTAGAATCTGGGTGGGAACGCTCAGCTTGTGAGATGCTTCCCACTGGTGCCCGTGGCCAGATCCTGGCTCCTCCTGTCGACCAGGTGCCTTCCTCTTGAGGAGAGGAAACCAGCGTACGAATGCTTCTCTACGAGACCAGCACATCCCCTGGAGCTTGCTTGCTGACAGGGATTACGTGCAGAGGCCTCTGTTGCATTAATGCAGCCACCGAGAGATGTTTGGAAAGCAGCATCTGGGCACTGCACCAGTGTTAAAGCGCCGTGGCTTGAGCTACAGCCGCGAGCAGGTCAGACTGCTGAGCATGGAGCGATGAAACTCAGTGCTGCTGTTAGAGAAATTCAGGCAAGCTCAGAGGTATGTTCTGGAAGGATTCCCCTGCTTTGGGGGCTTTTCGCTGCGTGCTGCTGCCTCTGAACACCACGGGGGTTTGACAACCTGTGGGAAGATATTCCAGACCAGCAGACTTTCCATCTCTTGGCACCTGAAGCGGAAAGCACTTCTCTCCATGCCATGCTCTTTTTTCATTTTTGCAAAAAACAGCTTCTCCCCCTCTGCACCTCTTAGCAATGCAGCTAAAATCTTTCCCAGCTAAAAATCAGATTTACCAAGAATGTCTTTATTGATTTACAGAGTTCACCTTTATGAACAACTCCAGTATTTCTCTTTGGACAAAATGAAGCAATGCTAAACACTGTAACAATAAATCCAGGGCACCCTCTTCTCTGCAGAGTGTAAGGTTATCCAAATGTATGCTCTTGTATTTATCATTTACCAACAGAGCTATTTAAACTGCAATATTTGACAGGAGTGGTTGTGTCAGGTGTGATGGAGTGTGTGTTATAAAAGGACAGTAAGAGAGACTTTGCATTTGTCCTTCAAACATAAAGTCGATTTTTGCATGATTGGTACTTCAGAGATCATCTTCAGCACAAGATTAACTGGGGACAACATGCAGTGAAGTCAGATGACTAAGACCCAGTGGCTTTCACTGTGTGCTGCAGTCTCCCGGAGGGCTGTGTACTTCTGCAGCGTACATAAATGGTGCGTAAGAAAAGCGAGGTCACCTATGCTGTACTGCAACCTCCAGATGTGACATTTTCAGAGTTCACACCCCTTCTGGAAGATTTCGAGTTGGGGGCAAAAAGTTTTAACTCCAGCAGGCAATCATGCCTTTATTGCATTCTGCA
The DNA here is from genome assembly GCF_018139145.2 of Gymnogyps californianus. Lineage (NCBI taxonomy): Eukaryota > Metazoa > Chordata > Aves > Accipitriformes > Cathartidae > Gymnogyps > Gymnogyps californianus. The sequence continues at coordinate 10,380 of NW_026114172.1, read as the reverse complement.
GGAGTGACCAGCATCTGTAAACAGGCCCAAATCCAGCTATTTTAAATTCTGCTTTTAATGGAAGAGTTTCTCTGGTGAGCACACAAGTCTGCTTCGGTCTCGGGAGCCCTTCGGGGCACCACCCCTGAACAGCAGTGTTAATGCATTATTACATGGTGGGTGGCTGAGGTCAGATGGGTCAGGAACTGACCCTTTCAGAAAGTATGATTGATAAGGATTCCCTATTGGGTTGGAGAAAAGATGTAGGGAAACTATAGGGAAGCTGTACGCTCAGTGTGAGGTACAAAGTATCAGACATGCACAGTTCACCAGTCAGTCTGTGGTGCGCAGAGGCATAGCCGCTGGCTGAGTGCAGGACGTGTGGAAAATACCCCCTGGATACAGAGCAGAGAATAAGGAAAATATGGTGTGATACAGGCTTGTGGAAGGGCAATAAAAAATGTTGCTGTATAAAGGCTTTTGCTAGAAACTTACTATTTCATTTGAAGGAATGAGGAAGAACGTAGCCCCTGGATAAAATGGTGCGTGCTTATGCATCTCCATCCGGTTGTCACAACTTGCCCCGTATTTTGGAGTTCGGTTCTTGTCCTGGAAGAGAGACTGTCTGGCCAGAGACGTGGACCCTGGCTGCTGAGCTGACAGATGATGTGCTGAGCCTGGAGCTGGGGGCCATGGGCTATTACTAATTACTAGCATGCTTTCAGCTTCAGGCACCTTTTGACAGCGCTTTACCCCCTGCACTACATGTTGTACAAACAGAGAGCGAGAGCCCCGGGGTGCTGTGCAGCTAGGCAGACACGGTAAAGTGTTTTTATCAAGTCTGGCAAGGCAACTGGTGGCAGAGGCAGGAATAGACAAGGTCTTCTCTGTTATCCTCCTGCAGTTTCCTTGCGGCTATACTGAAGAAGATGCAGTTCCAGGCTATAGGTGGGGTGGAGAGACAGAAATATTTAAAATCAAGACTGGAAAAAAAGGAACAGTGCACTCAGGTGTTTCATTATTCCTCAGGTAACTCTGAGCTGAAGTGTCTAGATCATAGCAGGAAGAAGGCGTTAGTTTTGTAAGCCCTTGTTTGCAAAAATGCGAGCCTCTCTGTATGCTCAGCTGTTGAGCTGGGATCTTAAATGACTCTCATAATGTATTTACCAGTGCTGTGAAGTTCACCCTTTTATACTAGATTATGGTAATAATGGTATTGTGCAGCAGATGAAATTAGTTTTTCTACACAGTTTTGTTTCATCTCAGTGGCTAAATGTGTGAAGTAAAAGGTGCAATTGGCAATATTTTCATGGGTAAGCCAGTTTCCTCCCACACCCACCCTACAAACACAGATGCTTCCTCATATCCTGGGGACAAGCTGACTGCCAAGCAAAGCATGAAAGGACTGTGAGAAGCAAGGGCTTTTTTAAGATCTATATTTGCCGTTAGGATAATTTTGGAGATTTATGAGTTTTTAGACGATTGGGGACTGTTAAGTGCATCTCATGTGGGCTGGCATCTAGCATGGACTGTAGCAGCCCCAAGGGATACTGGTAGCATGACCATTTTTCTTTCCCACTTGCACACACCAGCAAAAAGCATCCCACATAGATATAAAGACTTGTATGTAGCACAGGAGACTCCACTGTACCTCTGCATCCTCTTTAAATCAACTCGGGGTGGTCACAACAAGCTAGTTGCCTCGGACTGAAACATGGGCATCCCTGCAGTGCTGACAGCACTCCTAAAACCTTGCCCAGGCACGGGCTCGATACATTTGAGAGAGCAGCATGCTGTGCGGGAGAATAGTACACATCCAGCGCTGGCCTGTGCACTGATGTCTGAGACTTCAACCAGGAACAACATGACACATGGATAAGGAGGAGTGCCGGGACAGTCTCTAGCATCTTGAGCCCCATTATATCAACAGTTGCATTATGTGGAATGTTTAATGGACTCGCCTATTGATTTCTCAACCCAAAGCCCTTTCTCCTGTGGAAAGTATTTACAAGAATAAGAACACTGACCTCTTTTCTCATCCCTTTCTGAACCTGGGGTTGGCTGTGAAAAGATGTCAAAAAAACATCAACATTGAGGATGTCCCTCAGCAAAAGTTCACATATTTTTTCCAAAAATCTACTGAAAAAAACCTGTCCAAGTTTCCACAATCTTATTTGGGACCAATCAGTATCCACTGGTTGGTCATATTGAGCCAATGCACCAGAGAGAATTAAAACTCCTGCCATGCAAACTTTACCTCCTGTGATGCATTTTGGTGACTTCTCTTCATGAGCTGCTGGAGTAGGTAAAAATTCAGGCTACGGATTCTTATCACACATCCCAGATTTGCCTGGACAAACGTCCAAGCTAGGAGTCAGCTTAGACATTTCCCAAGAAGATTTTATTGTTTTCATGTTCTGAACAGATAGCAGACTTTATCTTACATTTTGCATGGAGCGGTCCAGTCCCAGCCTCCCACCTTAACCAGGGATTTCTGCAATCATCGGAGTCCCAACAATGAGGCCAAGGTAGAGCAAAGTCTTCTCTTAGCTTCAGTAGCAAGTTCTTTAAGTTTAATCTTAAAGATTTGTATCAGGAAGCTGAGAGAGACAGGGGAGGAAGCGCTGCTGCTCATTTTGGAGGGGGCAGACAGAAAAGTATATTATTATTACCAATTCATTGCATAGCATGTGCTCCAGTAAAAAAGCAAAGCCTTGTTGTGCTGAGTACTACTTGCACTTGTGAACATTTCACAGTAAAAAGCCTTCAGAACTGTACAGAAGTGAGTCCAGCCTGAGCTGAAACGCAGCCACCTCAAGGGTTGAACACAAAGGTGCTTTAACAGCCGAGCACTGACCACTGGCAACCGAAGAGGTGGATGTAGCCTTAGAAATAACAGGTTGGGAAGAAGCGAGTCTAAGTATCTTACACACACAATAGCCTTAAAAGCCCCTTCCACCACCCTTGTGAAGAGTGCTTATGAATTTCATCAGAGGAGCAGATACAGCTGTGAGAAGCAGCAGGCTGGTTTCTCTGTATCTGCCTCATGTGCCTGTAAGCTTGTTAGCTTTCTCACTAGGTTAATGAAAGACACTACTTCTCTCACCAGTCCTTGCCTTGCTGATACCCTTAGCCCCCCACAGCACTGAGCCTTTAATGAGCTGATGCAGTCAGGGCCTTGTTTTTTCTGTTTCCACTGAAAAGTAGCACCTGCAACAACACGCATGCCCTAACAGCACACAGGGGAGCTACTTCACCACGGCCTGGAAGGGAAGAGGGACACCCGTGGTGCTGCCAGTGCCGCACAGAGTCCGATAAACCACGTTTAACTTGCGAGATGTGACAAGATTATTACTCTGTGGCAATGGTGGGGAAGGAACCAGCTGCAGCGTGACAAACAGCTTCTTTCACACCCGCAATGACAAGCACACCCCACCATGTGTGAAGAGGGTGGAGGTGCACGAGTCCAGCCAGGGATGAACACTCAGCTGCCTGCTACAGTGTGAACCCATCTGCACTTGTATGTTGGTGCTGTTGGTGGGTTTCAGAGCAGCCTTGGTGTTCAAACAGGATGTGTGTGTGTACATGGTTTTTTTTCTTCAATCTAATTTTTGGCAATAATCATACGTAATTTTCATGCACTGCCTTGCGTCTCAGCTTCATTCATCACCAACATGATGGCCAATTAGTCATCTCTCACTATTAAGCAGTGCTAACAGCTACTTTAAATGCAAGCAGAGCCTTAATCTAGTTCTAACTCAGATGGACGGTGATACTTGTAATTAGGACATCAAACAGAGGAGAAATGTGATATGTTTATAGCTGAGGGAACCTTTGCATTGAACTGTTTCAGGAATAATTATGTATTATCTTTATTAACATGGCCCGAGTTAGTAAATAATGGGTCATGCTTTTGCATTTGGGATGTTAAATATATGTATTTTAGATTCAGGCTAAATTCCAGATTTCAGTGCTGTCTGATTTGCTGTGAGATGCTGCCTTGCCAGAGCATCCATTACAGGTGCAGGTTTACTGGGATAGGGGTGTCAGGGCTTCCCCACACCCTACGCTGGGTGGAGTACAGATGCTAGGGCATACAACATAGTTGTGTGTTTCCCTTCCACACCCCCCAGTTCTTTCTGGGGCATCTTTCCAATGCAGCTGGATCTGATCATGCCTTGATGTCTCAGGCTAGGGGGATGTTTGAATGCTGCATGCCAGATGCACATCACTACCTGCTAATACACATGGTACCATTTGCAGACGACAAGTAATAAGTGCAGCACCAATGTCCCATTGGGGTATGTATGTGTGTTTCTGTCTGTGAGATACAGAGGCGGGGCAAAGTAATGGCATTTATAGTTTTGCAGTATGCCTCTCCAGGAAAAAACAGAAACTACGTTCCCCTCTGTTTTTCCTTTGCCCTACAGTGTACATGGCTCTGTGTTGATGTTAAAGCGCTGCCATTCAAGGGGCTGCCTGGCATATCGTCTCCTCCTGCTGCAGGCCTGGCTGGAAGCACCAGACTCACTTTGCCAGTACCACTCCTTCACTGTGCCAAACTGGGATGCTCCCGGTGAGGTACAAGGCACCTCAGGTGTTTGGTACCCAAGGGCTCCCTTGTAGCTACTTCCTATTACACATCTGTGCTGCTCTGATTTGAACCTGGGGTTGATACAGTGCTTGCAATGGTGGGTAAAGCTGAATAAAGTTCTTCCAGAGAGAAGAGCAAAGTAATAAAGGGTGAGGAAGCCATTGCAATAAACATACATTGATATACATCATGAATATGCCTCCTCAGACATGCTTTGGCCTAAGTAGTGTGTGTGACAAAAATCAGATAAACACCTACCAGGTTTTGATGAGAAAATTGGAACTGAATATTTCCCTCACTGGCGGAGCTGAGAAGCTGCTTGCTCCCGTGTTCTCAGATTAATAAAAAGGAGAGGGGGGAAACAGAGACAAGTTGTTTTGAAAGCAGAAACTTTCTATTTAAAACAATAAACAGGAAAAGGGGAAAAGATCAGTGTCAAAATTCATTGGTGGGGGGAGAAAAATATGGAAATGAGTTTAAACAAAATGTATTGCTTTCTCTGGAGATGGTTCTCTGTTTTTCTGTAGCCTTTTAATCAGCCTGTTCCTGTCTCTCCTTTTAAAAGAGGCAAGGGAGAACAGAAACCCGGTGCATGAGAATGTGAGAGTGAGGCTAGAGGACCGCTTTGCACATATATTTATAACATTAGTGTTGCAGTTCTTTGATTCCAGCTTTAATTGACCTTCTTTTCTCCTAATGAGCCACTCAGAGAGATGTTTGCCTCTTGCAGCGAAGTGTTATACTCTCCTTCTCTTTCTTCCACTGGAAATCCACATTTAGATCTCACTAAAAGAGTCCCTTATCCCCTCAGTTCTTGCATCTGGGCTGATGTACGCAGGAGGCTCTTTGCTGACCATGGCTGGAAGAGCCTTGGCTATGCCAGGGATAAGAACTCTTCGAGAAATGCAATTGATTCAGTGCAGTGGCCTCTGTGAGGGTCCTGAAATCTCAGGACTGCATCAGCCACATGGCCTCCACTCCATCCTTGAAGCCGGATCAGAGACACCAGGCTAATGGTACCAAATTCCCTGATGCTCTTTCATACATCTTCTGTTTGGCATTTGATGTGAGACTCCATGTTTTCGGGGTCACCTCAGCTGACTACCTCTCCATATGGAAATCCTTCAGTGGTGCATGTAACAAATCAATAATGACTTCAGTGTGGTGCTCTCTCTGTTGGAAGGCACTAATGAACCATCAGGTGGAAGGCCCGCCTGATGTTCATTAAGCCCGGGAAATGCCCTGCAGCACGCTAACAATTGCAACAGTAAAATAAAAGTGGAAAGACAAGGTGGGGTATCCATTCACTGGCAGACTGTACTCCAGCCAGTATATTCTGGCCTGTGTCCAGAAGCATTGCCAAATCAAGGGTAGGATCTGGGCTGGAGGAAGCTTTTAAGGGGTGGAGAAAACATGGGTGAACTGTTTTGCATCTTCAAATCCTGGACTAGACTCCTCTAAAGGAATTGATGGAGAGTTTTTTCAGGGCCAGTCAGTTTTGTGGAAAGATAAAATAGGCAGAAGAAATTAAAGTTGATCTAAGGATCGACTTAGGTTGCCATCTTAGGTCCATCTTAGGTCAACTCCTAGTCGAAGCCAGCTTCATGGTTTCACTCAAGTATGATATGTAGACTGAGGGCTGATATGGGGCTGTGTCATGTAACAGCAGCTTTTCTGTGACATCTGAAGCCTTGTCCTACACCATCCAGTCATTCCCTGAAGTTCTGTCCACGCTGCATTAAGATCCATGCTGGATCCATGACCATATTGGGCTAAGATCCGTCCAAGTTGCTCTCAGGTTTAAATCAATGCTTCAGTGGAGCAAGGCCAGTTTATCCTGGTTGGCAATTCAGACCATGCTGTTTCTCAGTTCGGGCCATATCAGCTGGTAGAAGGTCTGCTTGCATGAGTGGTGTGCAAGGCACTGCTTCCCAGATGTGGCTGAACTCTCTTGTCATACCCTGTGTCCACTGTGTATACATTAAACAGAACAATTTCCACTCTTCCTCAACCACAGAAGGAAGCAAAAAGCATCCAATAAATTGTAATGGGACTTTAACAAGCATATTTCCCAATGCACGTAAACTGCTGCTGAATTTTATTGCTTATCGGTGATCAAATGGACAAAGGCAGTTACCACTGTGAAACAGACTTTCAAGGACTGAGTGCGTTTAGAGTCTAAGTGCGTCATCTTCACTTTAAAAAAATCAAAGAATTGGAAGACAAGGTGACAGAGAGGGCAGAGTTTCAAACAAGTCTTTGCCGGGCTTCAGAGGCACCAGTAGTAAAACCAGAGCCAGATTTTCAGCTTCCCATGTAAACATTTCGATCAGAGCTAGATTATCTGGTGTCCTCAGCAGCCCCTTGTGGGATGGCTGAAGATCAGCCGCTGCAGTAATCCCTGTTGAATGGGTCGTATGGGTCCAAAGCATGGATCTGTGGGTTGTACAGATCGTTGCTTCACTGAGACCATCCGTGAGACGGGAGATTGTTACCAGTGTCTGTACAACACTGCGCTGGAAAGGAGCACCTGAACTACTGGATCTGCCCATTCCTGTCCTAGGTAGCCTGTCAGACAAGGCTGCATCACTAAAAGATGGACCCAGACTCAGCAGGTGTATCTCACCTGATGGCTGCTGATGGGGTGGTTGCTCTTTGCCCGCGCGGGTGCACAAGTACCCGGATGTAGGTCAGGCTGTTCTCTCCCCACCCAGGCGTCCCTCCTCCTCTTGCTGCTGCCGCTCCTTTACAAACAGATCTGCTCTCCTGGGCTCTTAAGACAATTATCTTGTCTGTGAAGAAGAAACCTTCTCCTTCTTATGTTCGACACACAGCAGAACTGCGTATTTTGGATTATTTGGGTTCTGCCTTTGATCCTGATCTCATTTCATTTGCTTTTACCTTTTCAGAAATGAATATCACATTTATCTCCGTCTTTTACTCATTATTTTTTCTTCTTCTGTACTTCTTTTATTCCATTCCTCACTTCTCTTTCTGTTTACCAGCCCTCCCCACCTTCTTTTCTATGTATCTTACAGGGCTGCTTTATCACAGCTTTCCACTGTAGTGAATTAACTTTATTAGTTTCTTTTGTATGTGTCTAATTGACATGCAGTTTCAAAATCTATTTCATTTCAGCAGAACTGACCTTTATTCCCTTGCAGGCAGACTTTTTTTTTCCTCCAGCTAATACCTTTGCTACATTGCTGAAAAACGGAAAGAGGTGCAAGCACTGTTTTGCTCAGAGGGTGCGGAGAGTTTAGGACAAGCAGCAGGAATCACACAGCAATTGAACTGGAGAATAGATCTGAGCTTTCTACCCCATATAACCATAAATGAGTGAGCTTAAGGGTTGGGGTTTTTTTTTCCACTTTTATTTCTAACAAAATCTCTTTCCTCCTCGGAGAATGTCATTGCTGCAGAAGGAACAAAGCGATGTATGGGAGCACCTGAGCCTGGGCTGGTGGTACAAGCTGTCTCTGACAACAGGAAGAGCAATCTGTTTCAAAGAAAAGTGCAAAACCTTCCTAAATGAGGCTTTGGGGATACTCCTTGCTTCCAGTTCCTGCCTGCCAGGGCCTGTGCTTGTTCTCCAGCACAAAACTTTCCCCCTTCCAGAAAACCCCAGGGTGCTGTAGTTCCAGTGGACATCGCCATCGCTTCAAGCCTCGCTGGGGCTTTGCAGAAGGGAAATCCAACCAGAAATTGCCTGCTCGTTTCTGGTCTCCAGCTGGTCAGAAGGAAGTGAGACCAAACATGAATGTAGCACAATGCTCCTCTTTTCTCTTAGCTCTTTTGAAAGACCTGAAATAGGCCTTTTGATGGAAAAATTCAGTCAGCCCCCAGGAGCCCTTTAGCTCCTCCCGACACGGGCTCCTGTCCCAGAGCACCTGGCAGAGAGGTCCTGCTTTCCCAGGTGCTGTCCCTCCTCAGAGACGACACATTTCTCTCTCCTCCTTATTTCCTCACCCAGCAGAGCAGAAATGGCAGTTGACAGCCTTTCTTATAAGATGTTTTCATTGTAATTTTAATGGGCTAATTTCTTTCCCTGAATTGCTATAATTCAGATTTAATGAAACATGTCTTATAAAATTAAAAAAAAATACAATAATAAAGTGTAACGCCCCATTAAGCCGAAGAACAAGGAAATAACATATGTAGAAATCTGATCACTCTGACCCTGCTGTCCCAGTGATGCTAGCAGCCATCATGCACGTGCTTTACATCATCATGGATGACTATGCTTCCCACCAGGAGAAAATATATAACAAAATAATAATAAATAAATGGAATTGGGAGGGGAACTGGTACCTCCTCCCTTTGCGCCCCTGCCCAAGTTCACATCCAGTGGTGTTCGGTCATTAGTCATTGCTAGATAGCAGCACTGTCTAAATGGTCTTTTCTTTCTGTCTTCTGTGGATCCTGCTCTGAGGTCACACACTTTTGTGCTCCAGGCAACCAGTGATCTCCATCACAAGCTGTGCCAAGGGGGCTGAGCCTGCTGCCTGCAGTGCTGGCTCCCAATGGCTCCTCTGGGCAGTGGAGCCCTGGGCGTGCTGCAGGTCAGCAGGATATCCCTGAGGTGTAAGATGACCTGAAAGGGGGTTTAGGCAGATCTTCCTCTTGTTGCTGCTTGACGCCTGCTAAGAATGATCTTGTGTCGTTGGCCTCCTTAAGGTCTATACATATAGAGAGGTGGTTTTTAAGGCAGATATTAAGTGGTCTTTGACGATCTATTCTGAATCCCATTAACTGGGAGCTCAGTGTGGCATGGGTGAGGAAGGCTGGGATGTTTATGAGACTGCTCTGTTTGTGATGGCTCCAGGCTGCCTCACATTGCACTAGAGGGGAGCGCTGTGGCGTTCAGCGATCGCTCAGAGCCAGGAGCCAGGAGAGACCTGGCCAGGCCCGGGTCCGAGCTGTGCCTGCTCAGCAATGCCATGTGTGAGCCTCCGCCTATTGCAGCAGCCAGTTTCAGACAGCTTGTGGCAAAAAGCCACTTAAAAGAATAGCCCCCTGTAAAATCAAACATAATAATGAGAAATTTGGGATTTGCAGCTTCGGTTTGTGGAAGGCTTGCTCCAGAGCCTGTGGGATGTCTCCCAAGTGTCTCTGCACCAGCATGGGAAAATCCTTGCACGACCAGGCAAGATGCAGGTTTGGGCAGTGGTACGTTAGTGCTCCCGTACCAGTAGAATGTCTTTTTTTGGGGAATTCCTCCCTGAAAATGCTGACCTCCAGCCAAGAGCAAAAGCAATCAAGGGATGAAATTTATGGTGATGCTGAGTCAACATGCGAGATTAATGCTTCCCTTTCATTTCACAACCCTTCATCTCTGTGTTTCAAATCAGGTACTGTGTAAAATATAGCCCCTAGCATGCTACCTGTGGAAAAAATATCAAAGAAAATAACCTGTTTGCAAGTGAAGGGCTGCGCATTGCATCAGCTTGGGGAGAGTTATTCATTTCCCTCTGTACTTTGTAGTTGCATGGGTGGTCATGCCAGGGTGGTCTAGAATTACATCCCAGAGCAGCGCAGTTCAGAGAAGGGATGTCTCAGCTGATAGAGATACAGCTCTGCTCCTCGCCTTCTGTGGTTCTGGGGATCCTTTGCTACTGAAAAAGCTAAAACATGCAATTGGGAAAAATATAATGAAAGAAAGGAGGGATATTTTCAGATTTCTAACATGCTCAACCAAATCAGACTCTCAGGGGGCAGGCAGTGAGCTGAAAAGAAACCTCCTGCTTTCTGTGCAGTTACTACCTCTTGCAGCTGAATTCAACTGATCCGAGCAGTGAGGCAGTTGT